>NW_022196897.1:77189635-77223179 GCF_008632895.1 Mastomys coucha | reverse complement strand
GCTGTCCTGGAGCTCACTCTGTAGACCAGGCTGGCCTCGAACTCAGAAATCCGCCTGCCTCTGCCCCCCAAGTGCTGGAATTAAAAGTGTGCACCACCACTGCCTGGCTGGGACCTTGCTTCTTAACACTTATCATCCTATGTTGAGTAATTTTTATGCAGTAACCATTGTTTGTGTGTCACTTACATAATTATAAAAGTATTTTATAGTAGAATTTAGAAGTAAATTCCAAATAAAGCAATTTAGTGAATTCTAAATAAAAGTATTTGGAGAAGAGCTAAGACTAGAAAATGTACTGGCCCCAGTGTTTGCTCCCATTACACCAAACCTTCTGCTTGGTAACAGAGCTGATTTCTCCATGGTTGTAAGATGGAGGCAGGAGATTCACTCCAAGTCCTTGGTCTAGAGAGCAAGTATGAGGTGGCACACTAACAGATTTTGACAGTGTCCATTTTCAAAGATTCCATTTCTGCCAGTAATCCTATCAGTAAGTGCATCTGTCCGTTCACTGCTTGTGCTTCCCCTAAGGGGACCCTGAGTATTAGGCAGAAATCTTGACTGTATGACTGCTCCCAGGGTCAGCCATGCCATCCTTTCCCTTTGAGGTACATGTAGTGTGGCCTGGGATGGGAAAAGCTGTCAGACACCAGGACCACTGATGAATGCTGTGTCTTTTCCAGGTGTGTGATGACTGTGTGGTGTTGCGTAGTAACATTGGGACTGTGTACGAGCGCTGGTGGTATGAGAAGCTCATCAACATGACCTACTGTCCCAAGACCAAGGTCCTGTGCTTATGGCGTAGAAATGGCTCTGAGACCCAGCTAAACAAGTTCTATACCAAGAAGGTACTCAGGGTCTCTGTTTGGGCTGGGGGTTGGATGGGCATTTAGGACTAAGTCCTGAATTTCTCACTGGAAAGTTAGAATCCCCAAATCCACACCTTGAGACAGAACTGGCCTCCACCTCTCATGTGGAATGCTCACACTGGCTGAGACCCAACATTGACCTTAGCCTCTGGGAGCTCTAGAGCAGGGGAAATGGCAGCCTAGCAGGGACACCTGTCACAGGATCTCCCCTCCCTGTGCTGCAGTGTCGGGAGCTGTACTACTGTGTGAAGGACAGCATGGAGCGTGCCGCTGCCCGACAACAAAGCATCAAACCTGGTGAGGAGCACACACCCTGTAGCCTCCTCCTCCTCACCACAGACCTGCTTAGAAAGTTGGGCTGTGGGATTTACTCCTCACCAGTCAGCTGACACCTTTCTTTTACCACAGGGCCTGAGTTAGGTGGTGAGTTCCCTGTGCAGGACATGAAGACTGGAGAGGGTGGCTTGCTTCAAGTCACCCTAGAAGGGATCAATCTCAAGTTCATGCACAACCAGGTATGCACAAGCAGCAGCAGGCGGCCTCCTGGCCCTAGTGTTTTGTTATATAAGATCAGTTTCCAGGCTCTCCGTGCTCTCCCAGTGAGTAAGGGGGAGAGCCTTGGGCAAGAGAGAGGTGAATGGCTAGATGGAGAGAGAAACCAAAGGGGAGGGCACAGTGACTGGCAAGACCACCAGGCTGTGAGCAGATGCAGCAGGGAGCCTGTGTTGGGAACTGGGAAAGAGAAAGAGGCTTGGTGGCTGTGCTGCCCACCCATTAGACTCACACAGTGTGAGTGGGAGCGTCTCACTTGGTCCCTCTTGCGTGTCTCTGCCTTCCTGTATTCCTAGGGTGTGCTTCTCTTGGTGGTTTTGCTTTGAGAGTATAGATTGGCCAATCTCCCTGTGTACTTCGTGTGTGTGTGTGTGTGTGTGTGTGTGTGTGTGTGTGTGTGTGTGTGTGTGTGTGTGTGTGTGTGGTGTGTGTGTGTTTGTGTGTGGTGTGTGTCTGTCTGTCTGTCTGTCTCTGTCCTCTCCAAGTATGGGTGCTTGCCTTTTCCTGCTGATTCTTGTCCTTCTTCTTCCTCTGGATGTCCTTATCTGCCCTGCTCCACAGGCCTCACGCCCTTCCTTTGATGGGGGAATGCTTCAGGATCCTTTTTCCTACTGTGACTCCACCGTAGGAGCTGACTTCTCTTTTTCTTCTTGGTCTTTTAACACAGTGATACTTTTTCTCTCAGTGGACATTCCTTAAGCTAATTCCCTCTGAGGCCAGCGCATCATCCCAGGTCCGTTCCCGGCTCTGACTCCTCACACAAGTGCCTTTCCTCCCCTCCCCTAAGGCCCCCAAGATTCTGAACTAGGTCCTAGTATGCTATCCTGAGACCCCTGGCCAGGCAACAGGAACTCAGTGGAAGTGATATCTGACTTTGACAGTACTTTGTCCCTCCTTTCCAGGTTAGCTGGGAAGTTTAGACACAAGAAATAGCTAAATAGTTGCCCAGACATCCTGTTCTTTTATTAGTGTATTTCCAGTCTGGAACCTAGTGTGGCAGCACACCCATAAAGACCTTAGGGTTCTCCCAAGGAGGGATAATTCCTATGTACTTTTTTAGACCATGAAGGAGCTACAGAGGTGGCTTCTGATCCGGTTTCAGTGCTGTGCCCCTTGCCCCCAGAAAAGATGAGCTCTTTCTTGTTAATTCATACCTAGACCCCCTGCCCACCTCTTTGTTTGGAGCTCAGTGTTCACCATCCTGGGCCTTCCGCATTAACAGTTGCATACCATTTCCAAACTGGCCTGTACTGGAAGGCTTGGCTCCTAGAAGTAGCATTCTACAGAAAGTAATAGTGAAGGCTGACTTCTGAGTCTGACTCCATGGTCTAGAATGTTAAGGTCTAGATGGCTGTGGCCTGAGCCATCTTCTGCAGACAGCAGGCAGCTGGGGTGAACAAAGCTTTGGTCCTCAGTGTGGTTATGCACTTGGGATAACAGATGGGAAAAGCATAGACTTGAAGTTAGAATGTAGTTGGATCTGAGGCCCAGTTTCATTCACGAGCAAGCAAATGTTCTGATCCTAATTCTTCCTCATCTATAACATGGAGACAGTTCTGTAGACTATCAGATAAGTTTGTAAAGTGCCAAGTCAGTGCTCAGCATGTGGTAGCAGTTATTAATGTTACTGCATACTTCTTGGGAGGTCCTGGCTCCCGTGTCAAGGAAGATAAGGTCATCTCCCACCCTAGGGACAGTCTGAGGGGGAGCTTTGCACCCGTGCCAGCCCTCTGCGCCGGAGGAGGATGTATGGAAGGGTAGAGACCTGAGGGACCTGAGTCAGAGATCCCTGGGGCACCGAGTCCTATGAGTGCTGCCTGGGCAGAGGGTATGGGCCGGTAGCCCAGGCCAGCAGAGGGGCCTTTGGGTTGGGTTTGACCATTAAAACTAATGCCTTCATTTCTCTCCCATGCTTTCTCCTCCGGCCAGGAGCGGAAGGTACTTGCCCTTTCTGCTTTCTTCGCTTCTTAGCGCTTTTGATTGTGTGTGTGTGGATTCTTATGTCCTCCCTTTGGGAACTAGGTTTCCTTGGGGAGCATGGGCAGTAGCTGGGAGAGTGGGCTTCATGGGGCAGGGGTGGAGCCTTTGGGCCTTACCCCCGCCCCCTCCCTCTCTTGCAGGTTTTCATAGAGCTGAATCACATTAAAAAGTGCAATACAGTTCGAGGCGTCTTTGTCCTGGAAGAATTTGGTAATTACACTATTTTGCTCTTAGGTCTGGACTCACATGGCAGTAACTCAAACCTTGGAGCTCCAGAGGAGGGACTAGGACAGGGGGACAAAAGCCTCTGAAGAGAGGTCAGGAAGAGCAGGAGTGACAGAGAAGAAAAGGAGCCCCGAGAAGACAGAACAGAAAGGAGAAAGACAGGATAGCCAGTGGTGCCTGAAGAGCAGGAAGCCTTGGACAGGCTAGAGTCTAGGATGGTGATGATGTAGTGCCCTCTGGTTTGGCCAGCCAGTGGTCAGAAAGTTCTGGCGCAGAGCAGACTGGTGATCCTCAAGCTCTGTTGTGTTCATGTTGCCTCCTGCCATCTCTCTAGCAGCCCAGCAGGCTTCCACCCAAGCCTCCCTGGCACCACTCTGTTTCCACCTGGCCTCTGTTCTAGAGGAGGGCACGAGGCATCACAGGCAGACTCAGCTGAGGCCAGAGAAGCCTCGTGGGCCTCAGAGGCAGAAGGGCAGGTCTATCTGGAGCTGGATTCAGCCTCCCCAAACAGGCACTAAGGAGTGGTGTAGTGGGGCTCACCCTGGGGCTTTGAGTTCCTGCTGTGTTTGTGCTTCATTCTTTTGTGCCCCTCATCGCTGCTATGAAAACCTTCGTTCTCCAGCAGGTAACGTGACCTCGGCTCGTGCTACCTTTTCCCCAGGCCCCGGCCTTGGGCCCTGCAGTGGGTGGTGGGTTCTTTTCAACCAACCTAGCTGCTTCCATGACTAGTGGTCTCTCCTCCTTCTCCCCACCTCTTCCTTCCCGACTCCCCTGCCCCTGTGCTGGCTCACTGTTCTGAGTTCTCTCTTCACTGTGCTCCTCCCTTCTCTCCTTTGCCAGAGAGATACTTGGGGAACTCTTGCAACTCAGGAGAACGATCTGGGGCCTCTTGCTCTGCCTCTGACGAGTTCATTTCATGCTAACACCGGGTTCTGGGTGTTCTACCTCCCAGGGTCAGAAGAAGGTGTGGCCAGCTCTCATTCTGTCTTTTCTGCCCCTGGAGGGATGCCATGCCCTCTTCTCAGCCTCACAAGGCCACTGTGATGGCTGGACCTGGGGACCCTACTCCTTCCTCTGGCTGGGCACAGACCCTGCATGGCTGGGATGGGTTGACTCCTAATCTTGCATTCTGGGCTGTGGACATGTGTGTACTTGCCTGATGCTCCCGTCACCTGCACCCAGGTGCTGCACTCGCCTCTCTCTCCTGATCAGTGTGTCTGCTCCAGGGCCCTCTGACGCTCTCCCTCACACAGGCAGGCCCAAGAGTCTCCTGCCTCACAGGAGTTGACGTCTCCTCCAAGTCTGATGTTGGGTTTAGTATTCAATTACTTCATCCAACCTTATGACCCTCTGTGTGGGGGTTGTGGGAGGGATGATATTTCTCATGACTAGATCTGTGGGCTCTGGTCACAAGGATGAGTTCATGGGTATCTTAGCAAGGGAGGCACAGGCTAGAGACCACTCTCTTCCCTACTGCAACTCCTCAAAAGCCCTGGACAGTAGCTGTGACCAGGCGGGAGAATGGCCAGCCCTTCCACCTTGGGACACTCAAGAAGCATGTAGATCCCAGCCATCAAGTAAAGAACCACAGCAGACTTCCTATGTCTATTGGAGGAGTCTGCCTGGACAACCTAAGGAGTCTGGCTGGACAGACTGAACTCTGTTCTGTCATAGCCTAAGCCACCACAGCCACTGTGAGAGGATACAGAGGGAAGGGGAGCCTGGCACCGGGCGCTGCCACCCGGGGAGTAGGACCCTGTCGCTCTTAGTTTTGAACTTTCTGTTTTGTCTCTTGCCTGTCCGGTTTTAGTTCCTGAAATTAAAGAAGTGGTGAGCCACAAGTACAAGACACCAATGGTGAGTATGCGTCTCAGCCATACAGGGCTCCCTGGGAACCTTCCGACAAGAAGGGTGGACCCTTGGGGGGATTGGTCTAGATGCCAGTGGTTCAACTCAAGTCGAAATACATCTTTCATCTGGGATACATGTGCTGAACCCCTCTCAGGAGGAAGGCTTTCAAAGACTTGCCTGAGGCTCACTCAGCCCATAGACCTGTGGTAGTGTCAGGGCAGGCCTTGTACTCTAGGCTGACCCTCCTCCACCTGTGAAGGTGCTCAAGTCTCAGTGTGGCTGACCCGACGGGTCTTCTGTCCCCTGCAGGCCCACGAGATCTGCTACTCTGTGTTGTGTCTCTTCTCATATGTGGCCGCAGTTCGTAGCAGTGAAGAAGACCTCCGGACCCCACCTCGGCCTGTCTCTAGCTGATAGAAGGGTCACACGCTGGCCCAGCACAGGGGCCACCCTCACTCTTGCTGCTCCTACGCGCCGAAGCTGCTGTGGCTGAGACGGGGATGATGCGTGTGTGTGCTCTCGGCAAGCTCCTTCCCATGGTTTAGCTGGTTCCATCTTACGTCTGAGTGTGTCTTTGTGTTCATCTGTCACAGGGCTAAGCTAGTCTCATTACCTTTTCTCCCTACAATAGCAGACTAGCCTTCTGTCCCCTCAGGGCTCCAGTGTGTGTGTGTGTGTGTGTGCGTGTGTGTGTGTCTGTGGGGTCACTGTGAGCTCACTATTGCCTGTCCTTGAGATGTTTGCACTGTGGTCCCTTGTCCTTGTCCTTATACCCTCCAGTTTAGGGGTCTTCTTTCTGTCCTCTGTGATCTGACACTGCGGGGCACCTGGGACGGTCCCACTCTGGGAAGGGAGAGCCACTTGGGGACAAGCCTTCCTGGCTGAGGGTCTGGGAGGAAGAGGGGAGGATTCAAAAGAAGCTCAGTAAGTGGCCACCTTCCTGATTCCTCATAGTTCCTAAACTGTGGCCGCAGGTCATACTGCTGCCTGCCCCAGCTCCATCCATGGGTGTCCCTGAGTGGCTGCCATGTGCCAAGCTGGGATTTTTGCAGTGGTCTTCCTGGCCTTTGGCATGAGAGGACAGAGAAGTGAGGTGATGGTGTCCCAGACAGCACTAGCTGCTCTACCTAGGAGCTGGGGATAGATGGGTTGGGCCGAGTTGAGCCCAGCATGCATGCCTGTCTGCAGGCAGAGTCTCCTGGCTTCAGTGCCAGAAGAAAGCTATGGGCTGGACAGGAGAAGAATGTAAATATTTCAGGTCCACATTATTTATAGAAAAATGTACAGCTGTGTGATGTGAAATAAATGTCCTGAACTCTGCTTGCACTCCCTTGCATTCCTCTCAGCTCAGGCCTGAGGGAGGCTGTCTGTCCAGCGTTGGCCTCCTGAGGTCCTGCTCTGGCCTCCTGATTCCTGGGCTTCCTGGGGTGCCAGAAAGGAACACCTACTACACTATGGCTGTAAAGGCCTGCGATGCTCTGGGTACTAGAGAGGAAGTGACTTGGGCATTTGCACCTGAACAGCTTGATAAAGAAGTCACAGAAAAACACAGGTGCTGCTCTGCATCCCTATACAGGTGTGTTGTGGTGTGACCTGGGCCTCCCAAGGGCTTTCGGGCCAGGGCTCTGTGTTCTTGGGCAGATGTGTGTCTTATGTTGAGTAAAACCAAAGTAGTAACCCAGGCCCAACCCTCATGATATATCTATGCTGTGGGAAACCCTGGCTCTTGTGGGCAGAATATCCACCACACTGCCATAACACTTCTGAGTCCTGCTGGCCACAAGATTTGTAAGGAAATGTGGTCTCTTGGGAGAAAGTCAGGGAAGGCCGTGATTTCCTGTGTCTGAGCTGGATGGAGTCACTCTGTCCCATGAGATGTGGTCATGAGCTGTGGGCTCATGGGGTCTTGATGCCTAGTATACAGTACAGGGCTCTACTGCCCTGCCTACTGTTTAGCACCCAGCTGGTTTTGCCTGGGTTACTGGGGTGAGACCCATACCTGTGCCTACAACGGAACGCCTATGGCTCCAGTGGCTTTCACTTCCACACTTTCCTCACCTGAGCGTGAGGATGGAGGGAGACTGACATCCTTTCTAATTAATGTCTCACAAGTACAGGACACTGATTTGGAGAACGGCATGCCTGCCAAGATCAGGCAAACGCTGTATGCTTTCCCGTGGAGATGAACAGGAAGCATCAATCCCAGTGACTGCACTTGATCTTTTATTGCTCTTACACAATGAGCCAGCCAGAAGGGCCTGTCCCCAGTCACCATTTCTGAAGCCCACACACTTTATGCTCCCAATATTAACAGCACTCCTTAGGAGCTGTGACATCTGTTTCTGCAGAACCCACCAGACCTGCCTGGTATAACTGCTGACCAGTCCTTCCAGGATACGCAGTTACACACACATACACATGCAGTAGCAGAAAGGGGTGCTCCTCCAACACTCTTCTGGGTTTCTGGTACACAGGCTGGCATCCATTTGTTCCTGTGACATAGCCCGCCTTGTGAATGAACTGAGGCTCCTTGCACCCCCATTTCCTGATAATCACCGTAGGACCTTGTTCTTAGGTAGATTAGAATACATACCTAGCCATCTCTGGGGAGCCATCCTGGTCACTGAGGAACTGTAAGAGGGAATGAGACAAGCCATGTGGTTTCCTAGTCTTCCAGAAGCCAAGATCCACTGAACATGCCAGAGCCAGTGATCTAGCAGCCAGAGGTACTGCTTGAACCAGGATAGCAGAGCCGAGCCCAGGGTCCCTGCCTCTGTCCTGCTTTCTCCCAAGCCCTGGCCCAGAAGGCTCCTTACCTCGCACCTCCAGGCGGCACTCACACTGAGCCTCGCCCTGCAAGTTGGTGGCCCTGCAGACATAGACACCCCCATCATAGGGGCAGGGCTTCCTGATCTCCAGGGTCAATACTCCCTGCTTGCAGAACATGCGGAAACGAGCATCTTCTCCCAGATCCAGGCCATTCTTGAACCAGGAAATCTTGGGCTGAACATCAAGTAAAAAGAAGAGAAGGAAAGCATTTTGGTGATGGGGAGACTGGTGAGGATTCAGAGCGACTATTCTAGATGTTCCCACTAGAGCTTCAGATTCAACCTCAGGCTGAGAATGAACATAGAGCCAACAATGAAGGATTAGGCCCTGTTCAGGGAAAGATTGGGGAGAGTTAACCATAAGGAGCTTAGGAGAGCAGCTCCTCCTGTCAGTCTAGCCCAGGACCTTGAGTCCTTACCTTAGGACTACCTCGGACAGCACAGCAGAGGATGGCATTATAGCCTGCAATGATGGAGCGGTTTGCCAAGGGCTGGGTGAAGCTCGGGGCCTCGAAGAAGTCCAGGGCCTTATATTTGGGTGCCTCATATGTGATGCCTGTTGGTGACAAGTCTTGGTACCAAGAAGGTCACCCCAAGCTAGGCTCCCCCTCCTTCCCCGGATTCCCCACAGTGTGAGCGAGGGTACAGCACCTGGTCTTGGAATAAAGACAGGCTCCTTGGTGGCAGCAGCTTTGTCACTGGAACCCACCATGTTATGGCTGAAGACCCGGAAGTAGTATCCATTGCCAATGATAAGCTCTGATACCACACAGTGAGTGCGTCGGTAATGCTCCAAAACAGTGAACCACTCCTGGAGGATGTGAAGGAAGGGAAGGCTCTCTGAGGGGCCTCTGCCTTTCTTGGGTACCCCTTGTGCCTCTACCCCTACCTACTGTGCAGGAAACCAGAATAATGGATTAGGGGTGAATGGTAAGCACAGGGAAGGGCTGCTGGACCTAAGGAGGGTATATGGAGACCCAGGGCCCCAAGCTCACCATGGTCTTCTTGTCAGCTTTCTGTACAGTATAACCCCAGATCTCTGTATTGCCATCGTCTTGGGGTGGCTTCCACTCCAGAGCTACATTGAAACCCCAAGTCTCAACGATCCGGATATCCTGGGGAGGACTTGGCTTGTCTGCAGGAGACAGATCTGATTGGATCACGAGCACCCAGAAGCAGGAGCATGCTAGTATCTAGGAGCCCCTCCTTCTAACTATCCTCTGCAGGAGCTCTAAGCTGGGTTCCCAGACGCAAGGTCAGGAGACAAGATTGCCACATACCCACAATCTGCAGGATCAGTGTTGCCTTGTCCTCCATGTTCTCAATGCGAACTGTCACCTGGTAGGTGCCCGAGTGGGTGCGGCGGGCAGCTCGGATGAACAAGATTGTGTCTGTGGGGCTGTTACGGATGCTCACCTCCTCACCTGCCAGTGGCTGCCCCTCTTTGGTCCAGGTCACTTGAGGCCGGGGTTTGCCCTGAGGGAGGATGACCAGCCCAACCCTGAGCTTGACTCTCTGAAGGAGAGGCTGGCACTACACCAGCTACGTGTAGACTGGGGCCTCAGGGTCTGCAGCCCCCAGATCCTTCAACTGTGGACAGGGAAGGAGTCAACTTACCTGGAAAGGGATGAGGAGGTTCACAGGCTCCCCAACTTTCTTCTGGATGGTCTGGCGCAGGTGTCTGGGCAGTTGGAGCCGTGGTCTTTCTGTGGGTAGGGAGGGGGCAACTCACTAAGAGCCCTTCTATAGCCCAACCCTAAGGATTCCACAGATCCATTCTCTCTTGGGGCAGGGCCAGAGCACTGTAGCTGAGAAAAAAGTTTCCATGGGCCAGATTCTCCTAACCCACAGCAATTCCAGTATGTTCAACACTAAAATCTGTACACTGAGCTTCCATGTATTATTTTCATTTGGGGGGTGTGTTTCACTTTTTAGATTGAGTTATGTATTTATGTGTATGAGCATTTAGCCTGCATGTAGATATGTGTACCATGTGTGTGCCTAGTGTTTGCAGAGGTCATAAAAAAGCAATGGGTCCCCTGGAACTGGAGTTATGAATGGTTATGAACCACACATATGTATGCTGAAACCAAGCCCTGATTCTCTGCAAGAACAGCAAGTGCTCTTAACAGAGAAATCATGGGGGCTGGAGAGATGGCTCAGCGGTTAAGAGCACTGACTGCTCTTCTGAAGGTCCTGAGTTTCAAATCCCAGCAACTACATGGTGCCTCACAACCATCCATAATGAGATCTGATGCCCTCTTCTGGTGTGTCTGAAGACAGCTACAGTGTACTTAGATTAAATAAATAAATAAATAAATAAATAATTTAAAAAGCCTTGGCTAAACACATAGCTTAGGGTCTATAAAAACAAAACAAGGGCTGGAGAGATGGCTCAGTGGTTAAGAGTGCTGACTGCTCTTCTGAAGGTCATGAGCTCAAATCCCAGCAACCACATGATGGCTCACAACCATCCATATTGAGATCTGATGTTCTCTTCTGGGGTATCTGAAGATAGCTACAGTGTACTTACACATAATAAATAAATAAATCTTAGAAAACAAAACAAAACAAAAAGACAGAGAAACCATCTTTCCAGCCCTATGTTACCTTTTGAGGGGGAGCTCATATAACCCAACTGGCTACACACCCCTCGTCCTCCCTCCAGCATTACAGGTGGCTGCCACTGTGTTCAGCTTCGGTTCAAGGGAGTAAAGAAGTTATTTGGAGCCACATATCTTGAAAATGTAAGCAAAGGCTCTGGCTCTATGCTTTTGGACCCTCAACCCAGTACTATTTCAATTTGTTGCTTCTCTCCAACCTAGAAAACCAATCCTTCTACCTCTGTTGAGGTAAAGAACAGAAGAATGAGCCAGGTGCAAATGGCGCACTCCCACCCCTCGGGAGTTAGAGGCAGACTGTGAGTTTGAGGCCAGTTTGGTCTACATAGTTCCGGAACAGCCAGGACTATGTAGAGAGGCACTTCTCAAACAACAACAAAAAAAGACCAACAGAAGAATGGGAAGTGTATCCCAGATGACCCTAAATGGCACGGAGAAGCCTCACTGTTCCGTTCCTAGGACAATGCCTATGTGCTAGAGCGCCTGTTCCAGAACTTGGGGCTGAACCAAGAGAGCCCAAGGCACAGATGAAGGCCCGCCCCTACCCCTGCCCCTGCCTTTGCCTACTAAAGCCCATGCCCCTAGCCTGTCTTGATTGGGTAAGGATGGCCAGTGGCAGGCCTTTTAGCAGCAGGGCACTCACGCAGTATCTCCTGCACCGTCACAGGCTCTTTGGTGATGATAGGGCCTCCAGGACCTGCCACATTGTGTGCCCGCACTCGGAACAGCAGTCGTGCCCCAGTGGGTAGGTCCTTCACCAGTAGCGACGTGCGCTCTGTCAGCCCCTGCAGAGCAGCCACCCACTCGGAGCCTGGGTGCAAGCATAAATGAGTCAAAATCACACCTTACTTTGCTACCACCTGAGGGTTGGCCCTGGGTGGAGTACTCACAGCCCTCCTGGCAGTACTCCACGCTGTATCCGTCCAGGCCACCTGCTCCCACACGCTCTGGGGGCCGCCACTTGAGTGAGACGGTGGTGTCCGACACATCCTCCACAGTCAAGTGGGTTGGTTCCCCAGGAGGTCCTGGACAGAGACAGGTAGAGAGGGTCTGAGTGAGCCTGTAACAGACAGTGAAGCCGCCATACGTGACCAGGACCTCAGTTGTCTGCTGATCTCATAGGAAGGACTTCTCTTCTGCTGGCTTCCAGGGCACCTCCAGGAATATTCGGTCTGCATTAAAAGACATGTCTCTGGATTGACTTATGAACCAAGAGCTGATACAAAACAGGGACTCACTCCCAAAAGAGGAAAGGAGCCAAGAGGACACAAGAGTTGGGAAAGGACTTTGCTTGTCAGGGTAGGGAATGCTGGAAGTGTAAAAGAAAGCCAAAAACCGGTGTGAAGTGAGGGAACTTCCTACCAATGTATGATTAGGTGAGCTGCACAAACCAAAAGTTAGTTCCTTAAAAAAGGGAAGACTCGGGCTGGTGAGATGGCTCAGTGGGTAAGAACACTGACTACTCTTCTGAAGGTCCTGAGTTCAAATCCCAGCAACCAAATGGTGGCTCACAACCACCCATAATGAGATCTGATGCCATCTTCTGGTGTGTCTGAAGACAGCTACAGTGTACTGATGCCCCTTGTGGCCTCTGAGAGGATGGCATATGCCTTTAATCCCAGCACTCAGTAGGCAGAGGAAAGTGGATCTCTGAGTCTGAGGCCAGCCTGGGCTACACAGAGAGTTCTAGGCCAGACAGGGCTACATAAATGAAATCCTGTCTCAAATCCTGGAGGAATGTAACTCGTGTTCGCTAGGGTGTCCATTCTACCAGTGAGGTAAGCCCGAAGTCATTTAACTTGTCTAGCCTGAGCTTCCTTATTTGTAATGGAAGGCAGTTTTCCCCTGAGAGCACTGGAGACCATGCCTGCAAAGCCCTGGTGCAGAGGCCGCCTGTCAGCTAAGAGGCTGCAACCATCCACCCCCTTGGCCCCTGCATTCTGGGGATCTGGCAGGTTCACCAATAGGCATGAAGGGCTGAGAGGCAGGGCTGGGCCTGGACATTCCCACAGCATTGACTGCGTAGACTCTCATCTCATAGGCTACACCCTCGATCATGCGCCTCGCCTCGTGGTTCAGCTCCCGCAGCAGATCAAAGTTGAGCCTCATCCACCTGTAGCTCTTTTTCTTCTTGCGCTCCAGGATGTATCCTGAGAGAGGTGATGAGAAATCAGGTCTGTGCCCTGTCACTCAGGTGACAGCTGCCCTTGGCTGTCCCTGTGGCCCTGGCACTTACCCAGGACCGGCTGTCCGCCATCATAGGCAGGCGGTTCCCACTGCACAAGGCAAGAGTCCTCGCCCACGTTGCTGATCTTAGGGGCAGCAGGAGCATCTGGCACATCTTGATGGGGAAGAGGAACCACATCAGCTATGTCCAACTCAGAGTCCCACAACATTGCTTACCCCTCTCTTCACCACCCTCACCACCACTAGAGTCAAGGCTATCTAGAACCTGATTACGTTACCATCCGCCATCTTAGCACTTATGGCTCCCCACTGTTCACTTTCACCGTGTGTCCCAGCTCCAATTGACTACATCTACCTGACCCCACCCAGCCCTCCAGAACACAATGATTGCCCAATGCTTACTTCTCCCAGAGCACTGTCAGTGTCACAAACAGTGACATTTCTACACACCCATCTCCTCACAGGACTCCTCAGGCAGTCCCAGTCACAACCCCATTGCCTGCTCTGGAGTGTCCCTGAGCTTTGTTGAGTGACTAAGTGAGCGGGTGAATGGGCCCTCCCTGGTGGTGTCCTGTGCTCTCCAGCCTGGAGCTTAGGTTGCCTCACCGATAACCTTGACTGTGAGGTTGACCTGGTCCTCGCCCACGGGGTTCTTTACGGTGACAGTGTAGACGCCTTCATCTTCCTTCTCCGCCCCTTCGACTGTGAAGACACTGCGGTCTTTGGTGGTCTCTACACGGACCCGGCCCTCAGTCTCACACAACAGCTGAAAAGGAGAGAGAGTTGGGGACAAGGCCCATCAGGAGCCTCCACAGTAGCCATTACTGAGAGGGAAGTTCAGTTCAGGGTCTGTGGGAAGTGTGTGTGTGGGGGGGTACAGCCTGGGTGGAAACTATACCCCAGTAAGTGACTAGTTCAAAAAATTTCAATGTGACAGCATAGGCAAGACATAGGCAAAAGGCTCAGACTCTAGTTTTGTCATGGAACTTAGCCTCTCTGTGTGTCAGTTTTCCTATCTGTCAAGTGGGAAGAATGTGAACCCCACAAAGCTACAGAAAGACTACAGGTATTCAGACCCTCAGAAGGGCCAGCACTTGACACAGAGGAGAAAGGCAGAACTGGGCTGTGCCTGGCAGCTAGCTGTACTTGCTGCCAAGTGCCAGGGAACCCACCCGAACATAGCCAAGGTCAGCTCTAGAGGCACACAATCTAAAATCAGTGAGGAAGCGTTCTCCCCGCTGGCTAGCTTTCAGAGAGCCAGAGGTGCTACTCGGATTGTTGGAGATGAAAGGTTGTCAATGGTCTTCCCCAGCACTGGACCCTGCATGCCAAGATACCAGCCTGCCAAGCAAGTGTCCACGGATACACTGGCACAACTGTTAAGGCGTGAGTGCTGCTCTGTTAGGAGCTGAGGTCTGTCCCACAGTGGGGAATGCCATGCCTGCTTCTGTAATCCTGTTCAAGAGCCAATGGCTGAGGAGCTCATAGACCCTGGAGTTGGCCCTGCCACTATTATGTTGCTAACTTGTCATGTTGTCAAACTGCCTTCTAAATGGTTTCCTACCCCATAGGCCTGGCTGGTCTCAACCTGTATCAAGGAGCTTCCTTTTTGGCAGCAAGCAGTCAAGACAGGGATGCATAGAAGTCAGTGCTGAGAGTAAGAGACAGAATGTCCAGCCCTAAGTCACATGTCT
This sequence comes from Mastomys coucha, assembly GCF_008632895.1. Classification (NCBI taxonomy): domain Eukaryota; kingdom Metazoa; phylum Chordata; class Mammalia; order Rodentia; family Muridae; genus Mastomys; species Mastomys coucha. The sequence continues at coordinate 77,208,375 of NW_022196897.1, read as the reverse complement.
CTATCAAGCCCACTGTCCCCCACCCCAAAGGCTCAGGGAATATTTTGGCACATGGGACACAAAGGATGTAAGAGCTAAAGGAGTGGGAGGAGTGCCAAGAAAAGCCGTCTTCTGGCCATGGGGTAGCCATAGCCATCACCGCTCAGTAGCCGTGCTTGCCCACACTTGTTAAAGCCAGGCAGATATCAGAGGTAGCCTAGGAAGTGCTCTCCGGGCCCCACCTTAAACTGAGGCCCTGTCGGGGAGGGATGGGGGTAGGCTGCCCGGGCTTCAGCTGATGGTCCTATGCTCAGGCGTGCATTTCCAGCACCGCTGAACTTAGTGGGTTAGAGAAAAACAAAAACTGAGCACCAGGGGCTGGCGAGATGGCTCAGCAGGTAAGAGCACTGACTGCTCTTCCGAAGGTCATGAGTTCGGATCCCAGCAACCACATGGTTGCTCACAACCATCTGTGATGAGATTAGATCAGACGCCCTCTTCTGGTGTCTGAAGACAACTACAGTGAACTACGCAGGAGCAACCGGGCTGGAGCTAGTGGGGCTGGCAAAGGTCTTGAGTTTAATTCCTAGCAGCCACACACATGATGGCTCATGGTCATCTGTACAGCTACAGTGTACTCATGTACTCATACACATAAAATAAGTAAAATAAATCTTTTTTTTTTCTTTTTTTCTTTTTTTTTTCGGTTTTTGGAGACAGGGTTTCTCTGTGTAGCCCGGGCTGTCCTGGAACTCACTCTGTAGACCAGGCTGGCCTCAAACTCAGAAATCCGCCTGCCTCTGCCTCCCAAGTGCTGGGATTAAAGGCATGCGGCACCACCGCCTGGCAAAATAAATCTTTTTTTTTAAAAAAAAACTGAGCACCCCTGAGGCAGAGGCAGGCACATGTCTGAGTTTTGAGGCCAGCCTGGTCAACACAGGGAATTCCAGGTCAGCCAGGGCTGCATCATGAGACTCTGACTAGAAGAAAAAAAGGAAAGAAGTTGGGAAGGGGATATTGGGACTAGGAGGGGTACAATGGAGGGTATGCTCATATTTCATTATATATGTGTATTAAATTCTCAAGAAAAAAGAAAATATGAGTTAAAAAGAAGAAATGGGGGGAAATGAGGCAGGAATCCAGGAACCATTTTAATTCCAATGACTTCCTAGCAAACTCCGGGCACCAACACCCAGTCCACAGGCTTGTCAGTCCCTCCCTCTGCACCGGGAGGGAGTCTGACAGGTCTTTCCTTAGGGTGGATACGGCGTGCATAGAGAAGAGCAAGGACCACGAGCTATAACCCGACTTCAATCTTACCTTCTTATCAAACACCCACTCCTCATCAGCACCTGCATCTTCTGGGGCGTCAGGGGGTGGCCCAGCTGAGGCCTTCTTCCCCTGGGAATGGAATGGACTAGAATTAGGGTTAGAGGTATTGAGTCAGCTTTCCTTCCCATCATGCTCAGTCTTCTGGCCAGTAGGAGATCTCTGCTCCCAGAGAGTGGAGCTTACACCGTCAGTATGTACGTACAGAGCAAAGCTTAACACCCATCCGGTCCCGCCCACCCATTGTACAGGTAGGAAAACTGAGGGAGGGGAAACTACAGTACCTGTGTTACAGTCTTCTGCCAGACCACAGTGGGAGCAGGGTCCCCAGAAATAGGGACATCCAGGCGTAACTTGTTCCCAGCAACAACCACAATGGTGTCTGGTGTGCTGCCAGGACAGTCCAAGTGGATCTTGGGAGGTTCTGTATGGAGGAGTACAGTTCAGAGAAAAGTGTGTGTGTGTGTGTGTGTGGGGGTGTCTGAGCCCACAAATGTGGCAGAGGGGGTCCAGAGGTCGCTTGGTGGGTGCTGGGGGCTCGTGTCCCTGATTGTTGGTTTTTATCAATTTCATCTGGATATAATTTATATATAATAAAAAGTCCACGTTTCAGCATAGTAGTCCTGCAGGATTTTCTTGGGTCTTGGCCAGGCATAGTGATATAAGCCTTTGGTCCCAGCACTCAGGAGGCAAAGGCCTGTGGATCTCTGTGAACTATGATAGCTTGGTCTACTGAGTGAGCTCCAGGACAGTCAGAACTATATAGAGGGACCTTGTCTCCAAAAGCAAAAGCAAAAGCAAAAAACAAAACAAAACAAAGCAAAAAAACAGAGCCTCACTAGTTTAGCCCAGGCTAGCCTCAAACTCTAGGTCTTCCTGCTTCAGCCTCTCATGAACTATGCAGGATCTACGGCAAGGCATGAGGAACAAACTGCATCTCAATGTGGTACCCGCCATTACAATCATTACATGTGTCATTAGGCCTGATAGTCTTGTATGTGCACACATGGCAGGTGGGTGGAGCTGTGCTGTGCTGGCTAGATTTATGTCAACTTGACATAAACTCTAGTCATTTCAGAGGAGGAAACCTCTACTGAGAAAATGCCTCCATAAGATCAGGCTGCAGGCTAGTCATTAGAATGTCTTCTTAGTGATTGATATGGAGAGGCCCATTGTGGGTGATCCCACCCCTGGGATGGTAGTCTATAAGAAATAGGCTATGCAATACATGAGGAGCAAGCCAGTAAGCAGTACCCCTCCACGGCCTCTGCAACAGTCGCTGCCTCCAGTTTCCTGCTCTGTTTGAATTCCTGTCCCAGCTTCCTTCAGTGGTGGACTACAATGTGAAGGTGTAAGCCAAATGAACCCTTTCTCCTCAACTTCTTTTTGGTCACAATGTTTCGTTACAGCTATAGAAGCTCTAAGACATGGGTCTTAGGCCATATTCCCAGACCTTTGTCATCCCTGTGTCTGGAGTGGGAGGGAGCTAGGGTTGGGATGGGATGGGGGGCGGGTAGGAGAAGAAGCCGAGGTGGCACAAGTGGGTCCCAAGACTTACCCTGCCTAGGCACAAAGTCAATCTTGACCTCTGAAAGAGAAAGAAAACAAGGAACATCAAGGGAAAAGAAGGACCAAGCCGTGGGACATCCTGGCCATGTCCCCAAAAATCACACACACACAGTGCTAGCTCACCCATGAAGTGGAGCTTGGCAGACAGGTTGCAGGCAAACCCTTCGGGCACAAAGCTGTAGTCAGCCTCGTCGGCAGGTGTGACGTCATCAATGGTCAGTTTGTGGACCCTGAAGGACAGTGGCAACTCAGCTCACCATCCTGGCTTCTCCATATACCTCCAACTTCAGAGGACTGTGTCTCACCCTAGCTCCTTAGTGTCCTGATATTTTGAAATGTGGCTTCATTATCTAATTTTGTGTTTTCCAGCTCCCTCACGTGTTTTCTGAGGTCAGCAGTGCACACGTGATCTGCACAGAGGCAACCCCATCCCAGGGCCTTGGGGACAGGCAAACAATGATCTGCGTAGTCTTTGTGAACTGGAGTTCAGCATGGTCCCCAGAGGCTCTGGGATGAGCTGGTGCCACCTCCTCAGTGGCCTACTGCCACTGGTCAGTTTGGGGAATGGCAGGGCACCTCACCCTGAGTATCTCCCAAACTCTTTACCTCTGTATCTCTGCCTTCTGTCTTAGGTGACTCTCCCATGTGATTCCCTCCCATGTCTGTCCTCTGTAACTTTCTCTTCCTCTCTTTTTCTCTCTTCCCATCATGAGTTGTCTGGCCTCCCTTCTTAACCTGACTCTTTTTCACTCACCGGCCTATATGGGACACCTTTATGCGGTGGTCAGGCACCAATTCCTTCCCATTCTTCAGCCACACGCCGCGCACATTCTCATCTGAAACCTCACACTTAAACACAGCCTGGTCCTTGGATCCCACGGCCAGGTCCGCGATGCTTTGGTATACCTCCAGCTTCTTCTCTGGGGGATGGGCATAGCCTGTGAGCTCAGGAGGAATGTGAGTGTAGTGTGGACCTCTGTGGGGGCATGTGGGCTCGCAGGCAATGGTGTGCAGGCCTCTGGTTAGGTATGCGCAGTTACGTGACACACATGTGTGTCTTGATATTATAGTTATACAAGGAAACTCAGGTTCAGGGGGTGACACTGACCAGGCACATGTGACCCTCCGAACACTCTCTGCAGGGCACACGTCACCACACCTATCTTATAGATAGGAAGATGAGCCCAAAGCTCCTTTGATGTGGCCAGCCAGGCTAGGGTTAGGGGCCCTCACCTTGCACAATGAGCTCAGCCAGTGCCTGGCCCCCGCTTGTGCGTACTGCATAGTGTCCTGCATCCTCCAGGGTTGCTTCGTTGATGATCAAGTGGTGTTTCCGCCCATCTTTCTTGAATCGGTATTTGAAGGTTTCCTCACGAGTCAGCTCAACGCCATCCTTCAGCCTGGCCAGACACAGGACAGTGTCTCCTCTGGGCAGGCGTCCCCACCCTCCAGCCCCACCTCACACCCCCACAGCCCTGCCCTCACCATTTGACTTGGGCCCCTTCTTCCGAGACCTCACACTCAAACTCCACCCGCTGACCCACCATCACCAGCTGATCTTCCAGGGACCGAGTAATCAGCACCGGCGGCTCTGTCCAAGAAGGAACAACATGAGGGCTGGTCCCTGTGGCCTCTTTTCCTCCCAAGGTTCCCTGGTTCCGGGCCCACCTTTGACAAAGAGCTCCGTGCTGCATTTCTCACCCCCCACCACACACTGGTAGGCTGCATCGTCAGCCAGCGAGCACTGGCTGATGGTCAGGGTGCGCTTGGCACCGACGGACTCGAAGATGTACCTGGGCAGGGCACAGCAGCATATGAGGAGGGCACGGATGCCCATCCTGGGCTTGGTGCCCTTCACAACCCCATGTAGGCATGTCAAGGAGGAGACTTACTTGCTATGAAACGGAAGGAGCCATTTCAGTGTTCCACATAGAAGGAAGTGATAGAGAAAGAGAGATGGGTTAGGTCAAATGAGCTGGAATTAGATTCCAAAGGTAGGGGAAGATACAAACGGGGACGAGGAGCCAGAGTCAGAGAGATCTCACTGAAAACTACAGGGCAGTGTGGCTCTCTCCCCAAACCCCAGGACCCAGGACCCCGCCCCCACCTCCACCACACCTGCCACTCATCTGGATCTCCTGTCCATTCTTAAGCCACTTGACTTCGGCGTCCGGATCAGCCAGTTCCACAGTAAGCCGGATCTTGTGGCCCTTGTTTACCTGGTAGGCAGGCTCCAGCTTCTTCTGAAAGGCTGAACACCACGACTCAGCCCAGCCACCCCCAATGCCCATACCCTTGCCCCAAGCACAGCCACAGCAGTTACGGAAGGTGCGGGCATCTCCCTCCCCCTTCTGCGTATCCCCAACACACCCTCTGGGGTTCTGTAATGACCCTGTCTTCTCATCTCTGTCCTCTGTCTGTCTGTCTGTCTGTCTGTCTATGCTTTATGTTCCTTGAGGTTCTCTCTAACTGCTCAGCTCTTGGGCAGGGTTAGGGGCATCCAGCAAGACAGAAGCTTATCATGGGAACTAGGAATGTAACACATGCCCTTCTCTTCCTCCTGGTAATGCCAAGCCTCACCGTAGCCTCCCTGCCAGCTTCCCCTCCCTTAGCGCCATACTGCCTGGTTCTCAAGGTCATTGTCATGGGTCTCATGTTGTAGAGATAAAACAGGGCTTAGGCAAGTGACCCAAGGCCACAAACCTCACCAATGTGTGGTAAAGAGGAGTCTAGAGCCCAGACCCGCTTCACAACAATGCCTCCCCTTGCAGCCATGTTGGTAAAAACAGCTCTGCAGCTGAAGGGTTGTGCAAAAAGCCCACAAATACTCAGGCTGGGCCTGGAGACAGCTGCAGGGCTTCCAGCTAGTTCCTTAGGTTTCTGTGCCTCTGTCTCCTCACTTGTAAAAGTGAACTGATACTACTCCCTGTTTGACAGTACGGTTGGGAGAATTAACCTAGGCAGTTACATGAAACACTCCGTGTCTTGCTGAACTGTTCATTGTTCTTTTTGCTACTGCTACTTGTCCTGCCCCCAACGGCTCCCACTGCCCATATACGGGTCTTTCTATGGTACTCCCCAGCCTGGCTCCTTTATTGGGAGCTAGCTGGTGCCACCTCCTTTCCCACGTGTGGGAAGGGCTAACCTGTGCTCTTCTTTTCATCATGCTTCATGGCCTTGAGCCTCTTCAGCATGCCTCGCAGGTCTGTGACTCCGTGCTGGAAGGCGATGCGCTCGTATTCTGACGGTGGTGCCTGTCTCAGGATCTCCCACACGTCTTCTTCAGCGGGTGCCTCCAGCTTTGAGTCCCTGTATCCCACAGCCCACTGGGAAGCTCAAGGCAGTCCCTCCTTGTCCCTTCCTGGACACAGGATGAGGCCCCCTGCCTCTGCCCCTTCCCCCTACCCCCTACCCCCAATCTAGGAGTCTTGGGTATTGAACTAGGGAGGGCTCTGGGCTGAGGGTGTTGAGGAGGACTCTGAGATCGTCCAGCACTCACCTCCGGAAACTGCTGCTCCAGATGAGGAAAAAGGACAGGCACACATTAGAAGTCTGGACACCTCCCTGCCAAGACCCGGATCCTCCCCGGACCATCACTTGCTCCCTCTTTCTTCCCCATATGGTGCCCCTACTTCTCAGGGCAGGCATCTCCTCCTTCATAATACCAGACAGTGTCAGGGCCATTCCAAGCCTCAAGAATGTCACTCTGGTGTATATGAATTTCACCAAACCCCAGCCACATGCCCCCAAAGCTAACATCCTCTTGAAAAACCCAAAGCCTCCCAACCCCCCACCCCCATGCCTTACTCTCTGGGTAGGAGCAGCAGCAGTAGCCATGAAGGGAAGATGTGAAGAGAAGGAAAGAAAGGACAGAAAAAGAACTGAAGTCAGGAGCTGGGCTCAGTCCTTATTGCCACAGCTTTGGAGACCCTCTTCCTACTTCTTTGAGCCTCCAGAATCTATGGAAATGACCTACTGTAGATTCAACATGAGGCTTTGAGGGGTGCACTGAGGATGGTGGTGGTGGTGCACGCCTTTAATCCCAGCACTTTGGAGGCAGAGGCAGGTGGATTTCTGAGTTCGAGGCTAGCCTGGTCTACAGAGTGAGTTCCAGGACAGCCAGAGCTACACAGAGAAACCCTGTCTTGAAAAACCAAAAAAAAAAAAAAAAAAAAAAAAAAAAAAAAGACATAACTTGCCCACACTGGGACAAGATTCCCACTTGTCCAGCTCAGACACCAGCTCAGAGAGGTGCCTCATTTTGTTCAGGGCCACACAGCTTGGAGACCTCAATGTCATGTCTTATTCCCTGCCCTAGAAGGTCTGAACCAAGGACTCACCTCTTCTTCAGCAGGGAACTAAAGTCCAGGGTCCCAGCATCTTCATGGCTGTCACTGCAGGGAGAGACCCCACGAGGCTTCTCTGAAGAGCTAGTGGGGGCTTAGGCAATGGGGTGGAGTAGGAGGAAGGGACACAGCCAGGTGGGGCTCCCACCCATCGATGGTGCACCCCAAGTCTGTGATGGGATAGATGAAGGACAGGAAGGGTACCTGGTTCTCCGACCCGCTCCCGCCAGGCTCCTGTGGGGGTTAGACAATTTCTCAGTGACCCAGGAGCTTGACCTTGCCCCTCATGGACTTCAGCATGGACCCCCATGTGCATCCATCTAAAACTTCAAGGGGCCTTGGCCCCTCACACTGGCCCTCCCTCCATTCCTGAGGAAAGAGAGCCACTCACGTGCGTCGGAAAGCTGATCTGAGGTCCAGGTCTCCAGCACCAATGGCCTCTGTATACAACGAGAATTGAAGTGTTGGGGGTGGCCTTAGGGAGTGGGGGCACAAGACCATCTTCTCAACTTCTCCCAGGGTTCGTGTTTAGAGAGGTGGGGCAGTTTCCCATCCCAGTCTCTACAGTGGTCTGCCTCCCACTTACCTCCCATTCAAACTGTGTCAGGCAGGGACACACAAACTGCATCCCACCCTCAACCTGCTCCCACATTTCTCCTGAAAGCGTGCATTTCTTTCACACCTCGGGGTGATCAGCGCTGGCACCTGGCCACAGCTAGTCACCCTCTTTAGTTGGGAGATGGAGACAAGCCCAGGGGACCAGGACCCACAAGACCACAAGGCCAGAGGAGACCCCAGGGCCTCCCTCACCATGGACAGTGAGGTTGAAGTTACAGCTGTCAAATTTGTCCTTGGTAGACACCTCACAGCGGTAGCCCCCAGCAGAAGTGGCCTGAGCATCTGTGATGTGTAACTCAAACAAGTAGACCTGTGGGCAGGAGGATGAAGGAAGGCTGGGACAGGACAGGCCCTGTGTTCCTAAAGAGAATGGGTGTGGCAAAGCCTGTTGACCTCACTTCTCAGGGCTAACACATACAGAGCTTTTCTATAATTTACAGAAAAGATCCACCTTTCAAGATCCATGACGGGCTCTTGCTGGCACGTGACCATGATAAAAATCCAAGGAGATGGTTCCACTTAGGAGCTGTTTTGGGCAGTGTGCAGCTGGTATGGCTGAACATTTCAGCTCTGCCCTGCTTCCCAGTATTCCAGCCTCTACCTAGGTCCTGTACTTCATAGTTCCCCATGCCCCTGACCAGATGTCCCACCTTGCTGGCTCTGTCGTAGCTGTCATGCAGTTGCAGGTGCTGGCCCACCTTGCTGCTCAGGTCCACCCATTTGCCCTTGAACCACTTGACCACAGGTGGTTTCAGGAGGCTGGCCCCAGCCACTCGGGCTGAGAAGACAATGCTGCCGCCTGTGAGAGAAAGGTGACTTCTCTGACCTCGGGGTTCTGGGCCTTCCTTTTCCCTCCCCCTGAGTATGAACATAGAAGCTCCCGCTTACCCATGGTCACCTCCCCATCCTGTGGTCGCATCAGAAAGAGGCCAATAGGGTCGTCAGGGGCTCCCTGATTCCCTGTGGCTGAGCCATCCTGGGTTACTGAGACTGACCCTAAGAGAGAAGGCTTTTGCGGTCTGTCCTGGGACATTCCCCTCCCATTGTCCTGTCCCTCATTGTCCAGCCCTCTTTACCTTCAGGACTTGAGACATTTTCTTTCAACTCAGTGACTGGAGCAGGGACTTCTTTGGGGGCTTCTGGAGCCTCCAAAGAGGTCAGAGCAACTGCAGATTCTGCCTTCTCAGGAGGGGCTGAGGTGGGGTTATGGAACAGTTTCTAATCAGAGACCCACTCTTGGACATCAGACCCTATGTCCCACCTAAGATGTGTTCTGCTTGTACAGCAGTGTCCCAGGCTCTTTCAGCCACTGGCCTCGCTCCAAGAAGAGGAGCCAGCCTGCTTCTCGTCCTCCAACCCTCCTGGTCCACCTGTCTCATGTCCAGATTTCTGCTCTGAACAGCTCTTCGGTCCATCTGTTGTCCCTTTCCAGGCTCTGGCCTTGACCCAGCAGCCCCAGCACTACCAGCACCAAGCTCCTAGGATTTCCCCACCAACACATAGAGCTAGCCAAGTCCTTATCTGGGTGTGACCAGGCTCTACTATGGGAGAGCACCCTTCCTAGAACACTGCTCATGGTTTCCCACCTCCACAATGCAGAAAGAGCTGCCGCCACAACTAATGCTTAGAGAGATCTTGGTGCAGAAGAGGGGAATGGGCATTTTCTGGCTTACAGCATTGCCAGAGCAAAGGCCAGTGCCCAGAGTCCATTCCCAGTTCAGGACTATGGCTGAAGTTCAGGTTGGGCTCTGGGGGGAGGTCAGCAAGCTCTTACCTGGCTCTGTGACCTTGAGGTCAAACTTGACCTTTGAGGAGCCTGCAATGACGGCGTAGGAACCCTGGTCATTGAAGCCCACATCCCGCACCGTCAGCGTGTGTCGCTTGCCCTCTGTTGCCAAATCATACTTGTCATTGGCAGAGATGTCGCTGCCGTCCCGCTGCCACCGCACCTTCATGCCTGACCGCTCTGTCTCAGCCTCGAACACAGCAGCACTGCCTGCGGTCACCTCCGCTGACCTTGGCTTCTTGTTGAAGGCTGACACTGAAGAGCCAGATGGAAATTGCAGGAGCTAGGCTCCCTGGTACCCCATCCCCGATATCCTTCTTCAAGAAGACTGTATGGTAAGCACATTCCAAGCCTCTCGTTTAATGGTCCAACAGTTCTATGGGGTAGGTGCAGCCATATTTATTTCTCAGGTGAGGGGAGGTTAGGTGACAGATGAAAGAGCTCAGGCTGTTGTCCCCACCACCATATAAGATATCTCTACCCTCCTGCTTAGGAACACCAGTGGCTGGCCCAGCCTCCCCTCCCGTCGTGGGACCCTTGGCAAGGGTCCCAGCACTCTGGCTACTTGGAATAAAGCTAAATTTGTCCTCTGAGGGCTTCAGACTAAGAATGAGAAACTGAGATAAGGCTGAGCAGCAGAGGCCTGGGGGCTGGGGACAGGATCCCTGCCCCCATGACCTCTGCAAGGGTGTAGGCCTGGTCCAGGTCTTTAGCTACAGTTTCTTTGTCCTTTGCTTGCCTGTTCTGTTTCCAGAGAAGAGAGGCACTGTCCCCCCACATCTGGAGTCAGGCATGGTGTGAGTCCCCTAGGGGTTCTGGCTCACGTGGCAGACACTCAGAGCTGGAGAGGATCACTACCCCCTCATACTCAGAACATTCAGAAACTGAGGTCAGAAGGTGCTCACTCCACTGAGGCCTAAATTTGAGCTCCTTGAATCGAGGACCCTGGCTGAAGGAGAAAATATAGGTCCAGACAGAATGGGATGGTGACCCTGGATTCTTCCTAACTTAGTGAAGTCATCTCTCAGTGGCCCTGACACTTAGTTTGTCCTCGATCTCATTAGAGGGATGGGAAAAGAAGCAGAGAGTTAGACAAAGTCCAAAGAGGACCATCCTGTCCCTTCCTGGAACCCACAGGCCTCATCCTACACCAGTACCTAACCCTGCCCGCAAGCCTGTATACTGCTGCCGCAGGTCCAGACCCAACCCCTTACATGGAGCTACCTGGTTTCTTCCCTGGCTCAGGCATCTTGAGAGCAGTCACACCAGGCACCAAGCAGGCCACCCAAGGAGGGACTGGACAGTGTCCTGGGTTCTCACTATTTATGAGGACTACCCCCTCCCCAGCCCTGCTTATCAGCTTCCTGCTGGCCACCTGCTAAATATAGACAAATTCCATCCAGCTGAGGTATCCTCGTGGAGAAGATAGGGCCACTTGGTCCTCTGGCTTCTCCTCCCCCAGCCCCAGCAGGACTGGATAGCTTCTGCCCTTCCAATCCTCCATGGACCTCAGGACTAGCCCGACCTTTATCTGTGTATCCAGCCAGCAGAAAACTACACTGTTGAGGTGCTTTTGGTCTGTGACACCCACAGCTACAGGATCGAGGGCACACGTGCTGGGGGTGAGGGTGTCCAGGGCTAGCTGCCATTGTTCTTTTGATCAGCAGAGCTTTGGCACACATTGCTGCGCCACAAGGGGCAGGGGTTGGCCTTGGACTACGGAATCCTGGCTGGGCTTAGTTGGGGAGGGAATAATGCTAGGAGTTAGTATCCCACCAAGGGACAATCTAGGCAAGCCTGCAGGCAATGGCATGGGAGGGAATCTCTAAATGTACTCTAAAGGAGGGGACAGGAGCAGAGCTAGCTCTTGCTGAATTCACTGGGACTAACCAAAGATGAATGCAGAGCATTCTGAACCCCCTCAGCTCCCACCCCACTTCCACTGTTCTTGTTCTGTAACTGGACCTTCAATTGTATCAGGTTCTCCAGTTGTTACAGGGGGAAAAGTAAATTATGGGAATCCCTATCCAGCAATACTAGTAGAATAGATAGCTTATCACCAGAAGGGAGGGCATACATAAGCATTTTTCATTCAATAGAAACTTAGTTACTTTAAAGTCACATCACCTGCTCCTAAGTTGTGTGTGTGTGTGTGTACATGTGTGTGTGTATTGAAGCTATTACTAGTAATCCAGATTGATCTCAAACCAATGACAATCCTCCTGCCTCAACCTAAGTGCTGCTATTCCAAGTATGCACTATCATGCTTATCTCTGAGTCTTTCAGAGAACTGGTATGGGGCTGGAGAGAAGGTTCAGTGATTAAAAGTACTTGTTCTTGCAGAGAACTAGGTTCCATTCCAAGCACCCACATGATGCCTCACAACCATCTGTAACTCCAGCTCCAGGGGACCTGACACCCCCTCTTCTAAACTGCAGGCACCAGGCACACACATACGGCACACATACATACACGCAGGAAAAACATTTTTTTTTAAAATGTTTAAAGAACTGGTATTTGAGAGCCACTACAAAAACTGGCTCAAGTTGGTAAATGTGTCTGCTGTCAAGCCTGATGACCTGAGTTCAACCCCTGGGGTCCACTGGTGGCAGGAGAGAACTGACTCCTGCAAGTTGTCTTCCGACCTCCACATAATATGCCATGGCACATATGCACACAGTCACACACGCACATACACACACACACACACACACACACACACACACACACACAAGATAGATGAATTAAAACATAATAAAAAATACTTTTAAGAAACTGCTGCTCTGCCACCAAGCTATTGTCAGCTCACATCCCAAATCTCTGGAGACTCGGCGATCTGATTAGGGAACATCAGCGTGTGTCCAGGAGGTGAGCAGGGGTCTTTCCCCTATAGTGACATTCCTAGGGTTTGTGTTTCCTGAGGTGTGTAGAGACAGTGGGAGATGTCCTCACTCCCTGTCTGCCACCACCTGCCTACATTCTGTCTACGCCACCTAAATGAAGCAAGATGTTTACAGACGTCCCTTGTCTATGGCCTCTGGGAGCAAAGGGCTTTGAAGGCTGTGCCTGTGGGGTCTCCATTAAGAATGCTTTGTGGCCAGGCTAGAGAGATGGTGCAGCCAGTAAAGGCTAGGCTCACAATCAAACCATCCAGAATGCTGTGTGGAATCTGGACTTCTGTAGAAGCATTTCCTCTTTCAGATAAGCGATGCTTCTACCTGGCACTGATGTGATGGGCAGCCCTCACATGGACCCAAGCTGTGCGACATTGAACCAATTATTGAACTACTATGAGCCTAGTTTCCCCACTCTATAAAATATTAGGCTCCTCATCTCAAAGTTGACAGATGCTAAATGATCAGAACACCTGTGCTTATTGCTATGGCCATCACCACCATCACTTATTGGATCGTGTCTCGCTCAAAAGATTATGAGTTCAGGCTTCGCTGAGCCTTCCTGCTGCTAAGGGCCTTTCAGTAAGATCCCTGTGCCCTGATAACAACCCAGGACTTGTTTCACTAGAAACAAGCGCTGTGTGTCCATGGTCCCCGTGTCCCTAGGGTGCAGCTTTGGAAACATGTTCACTGGACAAATAAGAGAGACATCTGTGCACACGGGGCGCCCCCTGGACCCCCCGCACAAACGGGGCGCTCAAACTCTTGAATGAGACTCTTCGCTGGGAGAATAGCTGACAATAATTTTACTTGTTTTTAGAGGCTAATGGATGGGGGAGGTGGGAAGAGGAAGAGCTTTTAAAATAGCATTCAATATACAAAAAAAGGTGCCAACGCCAGACTCCCAAGGAAGCACCGTGGCCACTAAGCCAGGCTGACCCTCGGTTGAGGTCCGGGGCCAGGCGGCCCTTGGGCGGGCTAGAGTCCTGGTGGGAGGCGAAGCGGGCGGGGCGGGCCAGGCCGGGCATGGGAGGGCGAGGCCGGGCCCCCAGTCCTGCCTCGGCCCTGGGAATGTCCTCCCTGTGTCCTGGCCGGGCGACGGGTTAATGCTATGGCCGGCGGGGGCCGGGAGCCTGGCGGGCTCTGAGGGCGATCAGTGGGGCGGGAGGCGCCGCTCGGCCAGGCCCCCGCGGCCCAGCACCTCGCCGCTGAACTGGTAGGTGAGCTTCTTCTTGACTTTCTTCACCTCGCCCGTCTTGCCGTAGTTGCGCAGCGCGCGCGCCATCTTCTGGTAGGTCATCTTCTTGCGGTTGCCCTTCTGGATGCCCCAGCGGTGCGCCAGCGCCTCCTTGTGCTTGGACGAGAACTGGAAGGTACCTTTGTCCTTGTCCACCCACCAGATGCTGTCCTTCATGTCGCCGCTGCGCAGCAGGTCCAGCAGGAACTGGTACAGGCGAATCTTCTTCTTGCTGCCTGTGGGAGATGGGCAACCAATTGGGGTGTGGACAGGATGCAAGGACTTTGCAGAGGACCCTCCCAGCAGCTCCTCCCAGCTAGGATAGGTACAAGCACATACGTGCCCACTCCCACTCATGTGCACACCCCTCCAGGTATACAAGTCCTCATATACATCTCACACATATCCATACACGCATCCATATCTGCTCTCAGATCTACATGCCTGTCCAAAGGCCTTCACATGCAGGTACTCACACACAAGACCTACACACTCACAGGCCCTCACAAAGTCAAAACCTCACATACTCACAGGCCCCCTCACACACTCATAGGCCCACACACACTCACAAGATGTTACACACATCCACAGGCCCTCACACACTTGTAGGCAGGCCTTCACACATTCACAGGTACTCACGCACATGAACTCACACACTCAAAGGCCTTTACATGCTTACAAGCCCCACATTCGCAGTCCTGTATACACCTAGGCCTTCACAGATATACAATCTCCCATTCACACACTCACACAATACTGATGCACACACACAGAGACTCTCACGCACTTTGAAGAGATGCCTGTTCACTCACAACACAAACAGACTTAGAGACCTGTACAGATAGAGAAGCATCCACAAATACCCATGCACACGCACAACACACACACACACTTCTGCAACATGGCTGCTGGGCCAGTTGACCTTGGCTAGGAATATGCAAGGTCTGTAAATGTAAATGCAGTTAGAGCCACTGGATCCGGTGCTGGACCCTACCTGTCTCCCCATGCAGAAGACCAGGCCCAGGCTCCAAGCCATCAGCTTCTCCATCAGACACCTCCAGGGGAGGGCTCTGCCTTTCACCCTCCTCCTCATCTGAGCTCTGCTGGTGGGCTGGGGACAAGGGTGGATAAGGGAAGCACATCCGGGGCATGTAGGAAACCTGCAATGGGAAGGAAGGGTGTGAAGTCAATAAGGAATAGCCCGGGGCTGCAGGAGGGCTCAGTTGAGTGAGGGACAGAGTGCTGTGGAGTGCTCAGCGTGGGGCAAGGACTGAGAAGGGAGAACTAGGGGCCAATCTGGATCAAGACTCAGGGGTGCAGGTCATGGTAAAATGGGTTGCTAGTTACTGAGCCTACCACCCTCCCTACTGTGGCCTCTGGTTTAGGGAAGGTGTGCTTTATCTTCATGCATGCAAAAGGGGCCATGTGGCCTGGCAGTAAACTAGTAATAGAGGGGAGGTTCTGGGGAGCAATGAGCCTTAATAAGGGGGTGATGAACCAATGAAAGGGGAGTGGAGGCAGTGAGGGATGGCAGAGATCAATGGTTGGGGGTTAGGATCCCTGGAGCAGAGAACAGTCAGCAATGAAGATCAATAGGGAGCCAGGGAGTCAATAGATGCTAGCATTTAGTGATTCAAATTGTGGGTATATGAAGAGACAGTAAATGGGGACTGTAGTCAGTGGGACCCTGAGGGCCACAAACAGAAACAGGGTGGGAGAAGATGGCTGAGGACTAGTCAATCATATGGGATCTATCCATTGTTTGAGATAAAGGTGTGGGTTCCTAAGGTCAGGCAGGAGGTCAGTACAGCCGTTGGAGTACCAGCTGCCGTTGGCTCCGTAGAACAGGAAGCCACGTTGAGTAAGAGCCTATGTCAGCTTCCTGTGAAGGTTCCATGCCTCACCACAGGCCTGGAGGTCTGGGGGACAGAGGACAGCCAGCAGCACGCACCTGGTGGCCGAGGCTGGCGTGGGGCGGTGCCATGGGGGTATCAAGGACATGCATTTGCTCCAGTTCCATGTGGCGGTAGAGCTGCTGTAGCTGTGGGGGCTGCACGCTCTGCAGCTCTGTGAAGTGGTTCTCAGTGAAGTTCTCAAACTCGCTGTGTACATGGTGTGGGGGAAAATCCCAATAATGATCTGTGGAGAAATCCAGGGAGTGAGCCAAGGTGCCGGGGCAGGGAGAGGATATAATAACACACAATAATCATTCAGGCTGGGCGGAAAGTACATTAATCATCTTCTGTAATGTTCACTTACTCCACTGCTGCTTTATAGAAAGGACTCCTGAGGCTCAGAGAGGTTTCCTAACATGCCAAAATTAAAGTCCTAACAACAGTCATGCCTGGAGTTGTCAGCAGCAGCCACTCTATTTTCTGGGTCCTGACTAGACCCAGAGACAGAGGTTTCTTAGCCCTAGTCTGAATCCTGGCTTTGCCATCTGTTGGCTGTGTGACCTCAGCACAGGTCTAAGCCTCTCTGGTCTCAATGGACCCACCTACAAAATGGGTAGAATTGCTATTGGGAGAATACACAAAAGCTCCCATTCTAGACCCACAGCAGGCCTTGGAAAACTGATTGCTTTCTCTGCCTCTGTGACCTTCCACAGGCTCCTGACTACCTAAAGTCACAAGCATGGGTCCTTGTCACATGATCAGGGTATGATTGCAAAGCCTCAGGGCTAACATTTCTCACATACCAGAGTTTGTCCAAACCTACAGTGCTGCTTCTGTAAAACCGCGGGGGGAGGGGGAGCAGCCACACCCAGGTTCTCAGGAAGCTGAAGGAAGAGATTTCCCCAGAAAGCCCCCGTGGTTGTCTGGTGTCTGTGGAAGGGTGGACCCAACTCCAGGAAGCAGCCACAGAACCCCGGGAAGATCTGTGATCTGCTTTCTCCCTGCGCCTTTTCCAGGAACAAAAGTCGCTGCCTAACTGAGGGACTTTTGGGCACAGTTTGGGGTATGGTATGGAGCTAGCGAGATGGCTCAGCCAGTAAAAGCTCTCACCACTGAACCTGATGACCTGAGTTCAGCGTGCTGTCGCACATAAGCACATACCCACATATATAAATAAATGAATTTAAGAAGAAAAAAGGAAAAAATGAAATTGTGGTGTTAAGAGAGGGATTTCCTGCTGGGCGGTGGTGGTGCATGCCTTTAATCCCAGCACTTGGGAGGCAGAGGCGGGCGGATTTCTGAGTTCGAGGCCAGCCTGGTCTACAGAGTGAGTTCCAGGACAGCCAGGGCTACACAGAGAAACCCTGTCTCGAAAAAACCAAAAACCAAAAAACAAAAGAGAGGGATTTCCTCATGTGGCCTGAAGGAGCATGGAAGGTGATGAACCAGGGGAAGTCCTCCAGTAACCACCGTGTACATGTGTGCATATGTGTATGTCTGCATGTGTGCATGTGTGTTTGTGTGCACGTGTACATGTGTGTTTGTGTGCACAGGCAGGCGTGTGTGCCTATGATCTTCTTGCTTTTCCTTTGTCTCTCCCACAAACACTTCCTTACTCACACATCCTCTAAGAAGTGACATATGCTTTCCAGCTGTGTGCCAATGTCACGGGACAGACTCCTCTTTGTTAATTGCTTTTATTTATTTGTTTATTGGGAGGGGCCAAATATGCGTGCATGGAGGTCAGATGACAACTTTCAGGAGTCTGTTCCCTCCTTCCACCTCAGGGGTCCCAAGATCAAACTCAGGCAAGGGCAGTAAGTACCTTTATCTACTGAGCCGTTCACTCATCCTTGTTCTTGTGTTTTTTGAGACAGGGTCTCACCCAGGCTGAGTTTGAACTTGTGATCATCTCAACTTAGACTTTTGAGGTTTGGGCTTATATGCCTGGCTCTAGGTTTCTCATCCTGCTAAGCAGTGCTGGGCTGTGTGAGCCTAAACATTTTTTCCCCACCGAGCCTCTGATTCCCCACTTAAGGTTGTTACCAAGGCTCTGTCCATGTGCCATTTCTTCTGAGCCAGGCAGTGGGACCCATCTCTAGGAGACTGCGGCACAGAAGAAAAAGTGCATGGAGCTGCAGACAAAGCATTTACAGCTGCATGCTCCTCGGCCTCAGTTTCCTCATCTGAGTGGGTAAATAGTTTATACCCATTGGGGGTAAATGAGCTATCTGATGCCCAGGGGTTGCTTAGGATAGAACATGGCACAAAAGAAGAACATTTACTCCCGCCACACTCATACTCGTCCTAAGGAGCCCGCGCTAGCACATCTTTAACTTCAACAATCAGAAAATAGAGGAAAGAACATCAAAGGCAAGCTGGGCACATGCCTTTAATCCCAGCACTCCAGAAGCACAGGCAGGAAGATCTCTGTGAGTTCAAGACCACCCTGGTCTGCATAGTGAATTCCAGGCCATGTAGATATGAGACCTTAACTCAAAAAAAAGTCTGAGGCCTGAGTTTGGAGAGACAGCTCAGTGGTTAGTTAGGACTGCTTACTCTTAGAGAAAACCAGAGTTGAGTTCCCAGGGAGAGACAGGGGAAGGTAAATGGCAGTGACCAAGAGGAAGCTGGGTCTGGAATCCAAATCACAGAGCCCCATTCTGTTCTTTCGGGTTTAGTGACCTTTGATTTTGGTCCTGGGGCTTGATTTTGGCTGTTGAGTTCACATGGCAACTCACAACCTCCTGTAACTCTAGCTCCAGAAGATACAACAGCGCCCTCTTCTGGACTCCTAAAGCAGATAAGTGTGTGTGTATACACACACACACACACACGGGGGGGGGGGAGGAGAAGCAGAGAGACAAACAATAAAAAATATGTTTTTAAAAGTTTGAGGCCATCTTGGACTAGAAAGCAAGATCTTATCTCAAAACAAAAACACAACACAAAGCTCGGGGTTATAGCACAGTGGTCGAGTCACTTGTCTCTCATGCACAAGGTTTGGCCTTTGAGCCCCAGGACCAAAATCAAAGGTCACTAAACCCAAAAGGGCAGAACGAGACACTGTGATTTGGATTGCAGACC
>NW_022196897.1:77187340-77189625 GCF_008632895.1 Mastomys coucha | reverse complement strand
GCCCACTTCAGCTCCAGGGACAGGAACTGTGAATGTTTGCAGTCCTCTAGGTGAGAGATGAGAAGCATTTGACCTAACTAACTCTTCCTGGCCCCACCCAACCTCTGCTAGCTCTGGAGCCTAAAGCAGCATTTCCCAAAGCTGTTGTGGATGACAGCAGTGTGACGCACTGTGGGGCAAATGTGGGACTATGCTCCCTGCTCTCAGTCTCCTGAAGGCAATGGCCAGGACACCCTGAGCTACAACAGTTTCAAAACCTCACCTTTCCCCTTGATTTGGGTGCCCAGACAATTATGTAACCAACAGTCTGGTAGGCAAACTCAAATACGGGGTTCCCAGAAAGAACGTCCAAGAAATGATTCAGAAAGCAAAGGTCAGCCTTTCTGGCCTCCTGAATCTTATTTCTTGTGTCTTGCTCTATAATCCAAGCTGGCCCAGAACCTATGGGCCATGTAGTCTAAGATAGCTTTTAGTTCATGGTGATTCTCTTGCTTCATTACAGATTTAAACCATCATGCTTGGCTCGAGACAACTCTCTCTCTCCTCTCTTTTTTCTTTTGTCCTGTCATTGTCTTTCCTTCCTTCCTCCTCCCCTCCCTCCCTCTTTCCTTCCTTCTGAGACAGAGTCTCGTGTAGCACAGGATAGCCCCAGACTTGCTGTGTAGCAGAGGGTGATCCTGAAGTCTTGATCCTCCTGTGTCTACATCCCAAGTGCCAGGACTACAGGCATGTGCCACCGTACCCGCTTGGACAACAGTTTGTGAATGTAGTGTTTAACTTTGTTTTGTCTCTTTATTGTACCACCTTGCCTTCTGCCTAGAGGCCACCTATATACCATTAGTGTAAACTCTCAGTTCTTCAGAGAATATCATCATGTTATTTGCATATCTGTGCCAGCTCTGTGTTCACTTTCTACATCCTGTAGGCATCCACCATGCAGAAGGTCTCAGTGCTCGATGGGATCACTGATGCTAACTTACAGCCTTCCAGGCATCGGGCTAAGAATGTAACCCACTTCATCTCTCTGCTCTGCTCTGCTCTGCTCTGCTCTGCTCTGAGGGAGATGCCCCTCATACACCTACACACAATTGAAAACAATAAAAACAAATCTTTACAAAAGAAATCAAATCCAGCCTGAGCTATATAGGGAGTTCAAGGCTAACCTGAGCTATATGAAGCCCTGTTTCAACAGGATTCCTCCTGTTAACAGTAAAGGAAGCTGTAACTTAGGGTTAGATTCCTGCCTTTAACCCAGCACTTGAGAGGCAGAGCCAGGAGGATCTCTGCAGGTTCGAGGCCAGATTGGTCTACATAGCAAGCTCCAGGACAGCCAGGGATACATAGAGAGACCTTATCACAAAATTAAAAAAAAACAAAAGTCTTTTGTCTACAATGGTACTGTAGTATCATGATCTGAGCCCACTTCTGTGTAATTCTAGGGACTTATACTGTACTTTAACTCTTACTACACCATGCTAGCTCTCAGAATCTAGGCTATTACTGTTAAGTAATGTAAGCTTTAAGTAAGTCCTATGGTGACCCTGAGAGCCTCTCCTGATGCTCCTGTCCATCTGTCTGTACATACCCATCCATTATACACCTCTCTAGCTACCCATCACCCAACGTCTGTCTACCCAGCCACCCCACCAAATGAGAGCCCATTTGTGACAGGGCCTTGATCTAGAGCCAGGCTGGCCTCACATGCTGGGATCACAGTGGAAACCACTACAGCTGTCAGTCCATTTGTCCTGACCTTTTCTTGTTCCCACCCACTCATCTGTGTTCTTACTTGGTCATAAGAAGGACAAGAACCAAGCTATATTCAGATTACAAAACACCAAGCCTTAAGAGTCACTTCGCTGACCTTATCTCCTCAGGACAAAAACCCCAGCCTGAAGACCAGGGCCATCCTCAGAAGAGCCAAAGTGTTCTCAGACCAGAAGACTGGGGGCTGCAGAGATGGCTCATAGCTTAAGAGCACTGACTCTCTCCCAAAGGACCTGAGTTCAGTTCCCAGAGCCATGTCACGCAGCTCAGAACAACTGGAGCTCCAGGGGATCTAACACCTCTGCCCTCTGAGGACACGTGTGCACACGTGTGCAGACACACACACCTACACTCAATGAAAACAATAAAAACAAATCTTTACAAAAGAACATCAAATCCAGTCTGAGCTATATAGGGAGTTCAAGGCTAGCCTGAGCTATATGAAACCATGTCTCAACAGAACAGAACAAAACAAATACAAACAAAACAAAACAAAACAAAAAACAAAACCAGAGGAG
>NW_022196897.1:77119840-77184840 GCF_008632895.1 Mastomys coucha | reverse complement strand
TCTCAGAAGAAGGAGAAAGAGAAAGAAACTGAACCCCCATTTTGGCTATTTTGTCCAGAAAGCTCTCAGGATCTGCCCTGCCCTCCAGAGTCACAGTGGTAACCGTACAATGGTACAGTTGGTAGCTATGCCTAGCTTCTTAGGTAGGTGCTGGCTGGGGTTGCAACTCAGGTCCTTATGCTCACATAGCAAGCAGTCTAACTACCGAGTCATGTCCCCGGCTTTATGCTCATTCCTTTCTCTTTCTATTGCTGCTACTCTCTCTGAGCCTCCACTGTGTCTTGAGTTAGGAAAGCATTACAGCGATGCTCTTTTTGCTAAGTGCCCTTCACCTAGATCCTGTCCTGTCTCTCTTATGTCTGATATCTACCCAGCAGCCAGTGGGGCCATGTAAAATTGGTCTAATTCTACCTCTTGAGAGGCTGTGGCAGGGGGATAGCTGGTTTGGGGTTAGCCTGAGTATATGATGAGATCCAAGAAAGAGAGACAGAGACAAACAGAGACAGACAGACAGAGAGAGAAAGGAAGGGGGATGGAGAGAGGTAAGAAAAGTAGATAAAGAAGAAAAAACTTCCAGAGAGACAAAACTGAAAAATAAAATAAAGTAAAATCTAGATTATAAAAAGGAGAACACGTGGAATGGTGTCAGATATCATAAAACAAACAAACAACAACAAAATCCTGTAATAACCGGAAGACAGTAGGGAAATGCTTTCAAATTTCTAACAGAAAACAAGATTTTATTTTCACCCTGAAGTTTGACACAACCAAACTGCTGCTCACAGGTGAAAGCACAGAACAGACAGGAAGAGAGACAACTCCACACAGCACAGCTGTGCTTCACCTCCTGCATTGCCTCCCTGGAGTTCCTGACACATCTGCTGTCTCCTGGGCTTTCTGCATATAGTGGCTCACTCTGTCCTTATAATTCTGCAAAGTGGATGTCATCATGGAAAAGTTAAGACAGCCCACACAGCAGTCTGGGCTCTTATCACCTCACAACAGTATTACTGAGAAACACAGGGAAAGACAGAACAGGCATTCAAAGGAGACACTGCTGCTAAGGCTCAGCTGAACTGTGTCCTAGTCACATGATCATAACAACAGGCATGTCTGTTCATATGCGTTACCATATAACAATGAGAAGCCTGCAGAAATGTGAGCATTGTGTTGTGAATGGCTGTTGTCAAATGCTCTTCCTCACAGCCTACATCCACAGATACATGTCTCAAACTGGGAGACTGAACTGACTCATCTCTGTTCAACACCGAGAAGGCTCTCAGTAAACGTCGATGTTTGTGTGGCTGGGAGATGACTTGAGGGATAAAGCACTGGGCATCCAACCACGAGCATTCTGGTTCAAATCCTAGTACCCATGTAAATTTGTGTTGTAAGTGGCAGCTCCCCCTTTACCCCCTTGACTCCAGGGCTCTGAAAAGACAGGTTTTCTCCAGAGTAAGGTGATTAGACATCCTATTGGTATCAAATAGATAAGATGATAGATGTACCACAAAGTTTCCGCAAATGTCACCGGCAGTGGGGAGGTAGGAGAGAAGGCTTTGCTTAAAGTGCTGTGTGCTTTTTACTATGGCATTGAGAACTTGTTGTTTTAAGACTTATTTTTATTTTATGTGTATGGATGTTTTGTCTGCATGTATGCCAATGTACCATGTGCACATGGGGTACTCACAAGTTACAGATAGTCATGAGCCACTGTAGAGGTGTTGGGAACCATGCTTGAGTCCTCGGCAGGAGCAGTCAGTGCTCTTATCTGTAGACCTCTCTCCAGAACCTGAGCATTTGTCCTTTATTTTTTATTTTTATTTTGTTTTCTAGAGACAGGGTTTCTCTGTGTAGCTCTGGCTGTCCTAGAACTCACTCTGTAGACCAGGTTGGCCTTGAACTCAGAAATCCACCTGCCTCTGCCTCCCAAGTGCTCCCAAAGGCGTGTGCCACCACCGCCCAGCAGCATTTGTCCTTTTAATAGTTTAAAAAGTAAGCACTTAAATGTATTTTAGGCTGGCAAGATGGTTCCCACAAGTTGTTCTCTTACTACATACACGCACACCACATACACACACACACAGAAAGAGAGAGAGAGAGAGAGAGAGAGAGAGAATATATAAAATAGAAAGTGTATTTAAATTTTCACCAAACATAAAGCTATTCAGACCATGTAATTTCCCTGTCCAAAACTCTCCAGTAAGATTAATTACAACTTAGTAGCAGCGGGCTGTCCTGGCAAGTGTGAAGCCACAGGATACAACTTATACTCCTCCGTGACCTTCAAGCCTTTTTTGATCTGCCCTTTGATGGTCACTTTGGTTGTCTGCTGATGATCTGTAGCCATGTATGCTTTGCCTAAAGATTCCTGCTCTTGCTTTTGCTGTTCCCTGTCCCCATCCACCTCACAAGCATGGCCTTTCTTCTTCACGAAGATTTCAGCTCAGCCATTACCCTCTCAAAGGCTTCCCTGAACATTTATGTGAGCAGGACTTCCACACACCGATGAGTAGAGGAAGGGAGGTGCGAATTGAGTGGAAGGGTGGGTGTGGGTAAAGAGGGTAGATGAGAGAGTGAATAGATGAGTGGGTGGATAGGTAGAAATGTAAGTTCGTGGAGGATGGGTAGATGAATAGGTGGGTGGGTGGATGGATGGACAGGTGGGATGGATATGGATGGATAGATTGATGAGATGGGTAGGTGAGTGGATGGATGGATGGCTGTCACCCAGGTGGTTACTCCTTTGGGGTTTGCATATCAGATATTCTCCATATCAGATATCAGATATTACATTAGGATTCATTACAATAGTAAAATCACAGTTCTGAAGAAACAAAATAAATAAATAAGTAATTGTGTGTCACCGCAACATGAGAAGGTGTATTAAAGAGTCATAGTATTAGGAAGGTTGAAAACCACTGCCCTAGCTGCTTGCTCAGGTACAGCAATGCTAACAACATATACTGAGCACTCACTCGGTCCTGTTCTTAGCATGCTACACACAACCCCGCAGAGGACACATGTCACCTCATGGGCCTATTGCAATTCTGTGAGGTACTTCCATGATCTCAGTTTTACAGAGGAGGAAGGGGCACTCAGAGAGGCTCTGTGGCTTGCCCCAAGGCTACACAGCTGCTGAAGTCAGTGGAGAAAGGATTCCACTAAGCATCACTTTCTTATGGTGTGGACACAAAGGACAGGCTGGAATCAGCAGAAGGATGCAAAGGGCAGAAGACTCTTTTCTTGAGTCTTCGAATAGAATGTTCCAGTAGGGATCAGGGACAGCACTGATACTCAGATGGCTAATGACATCAGAGGCGGGGATAGACAGGGACACCCAGAGACCCTGGAGGAGTCTCTAAAGGAATTTTGGGCTCATGCCTTAAGTAGAGTGCCATGGATGACCAGGAGTCACTCCTCTAGCCCTGCCCCAGCTTCCTGTGAAATGCTAACTCCATCTTCCCAGCCACAATCCCACATCTGATATCTAGATATTTGGGCAACTGCATAAAGGCAAAAGTGAGGAAATACCTCTTGAAGGAAATGCCTCTATCTAAACCCAGTGACTTAAACATAAACTAGGCCAAAGAGAAAGCAACCCAGACTGAGAAAGAGGCTCCAAGCCCCGCTGTGCTTGCGAGACCTGTGCCACCAGGGGGAGCCCTCCTCAAACCCAGCGGGATTTCGGTCAGTCCTCCAACTGCTGCTGGAAGGGTGGGTGGATATGGTGTCAGTCACTCAGACCTGGTTCTTAATCTGGGTGGGGGGAAATAAGGATAACATAGGCCGGGATAACATATGTTATCTGAACTTCACCCAGGGAGGGTGTATTTCTTATCCACTTTGAACAGGTTTAAGAAGAACAAAAGAAAGCATTTGGACACACTTCCAGCAGACTTCATGCTGAGTGCCAGGTGAAGGTGCTCTCAAGGTTTGCCTTCCAAATGAAAAAGCCTTAACTGTGTGGCATCACGCAGGACAGTCCGGGGTGTGGCTGTGAGGTGTGAGCACTCCCTCAGTTGTGGCCCTGAGCGTTTCTTGGACCTTGAATCTCCAGATGCAGGCAATATGGAGAACCCCCTATCGCAGTCTGGATCCGGGTGCCTATACTTCTTGGTTCGTTTCAGGTGACCTGTTATCTCCTTGCCCAGTCACTAAGAGTTTCTTCCCTCTCCCCTTAACTTTCTAGAGAGCAAGGCTGGGTTTGGGGTGGGCAGTTAGGGCTTCCATCAGACTGGGGGGCCTTGGTGTCTGCTAAACAAGGGACGCTCAGAGGCTTTTACCTGACCCAGGGTTGTTCAACGTGGTGGGGTTGGGTGGCTGGAGAGATGGCTGCCATGAGTGGAGACCTTTCTGGCATCTACTAAAAGAGTTTTTTGGTTTTTGTTTAAAAAAAAAAAAGTTGCTAAGCTTTTACCAACAGAATTACCAAGTCCCAAATCTCAGAAGTGGCAATCTCAGAAAGGCTGTTAACCACACAGTGAGGAAGGGAGGCTTACCAAAGAGGGTTTTGGATAAAGGGGGATAGCAAGAAAAGAGAGAATGCGGTAGAATGAGTTGTCAGGGAAGAGCACAGGCACAGGATAGATCGCCTGGACCAGAAATCACTGGCCTAATCAAGCCACTCAGCTCCCCACCTATCCTCATTTATTAAAAAGTCTCCAGGCCGCCCAGATCTAAGCCAGATGGGGTCCCAGTGCTAAGACGCAGAAAGCGGACAGAAGTCCTCATCCCTAACCCAGAAGCTATCTCCAGTAGATAAGCACTCACAAAAGAAAAATTGGTCTTCTTTAATGGAGTCTCACTAGGTGTATAAACCACATTTAAGGGCAGGTGGCACTCCCTGGGTAAAGGACCAAGCAGAATGCCAACACAAATGGACTCAAAGGTGTTTTTGGAGTTTTGTCTTGTTTTTGTTTGGTTTTGGTTGTCTCACAATACTTTGGGCACTTTTAAAAAACCTTATGGGCTTCTGGCTTTGAATTTTTATGGGATTTCTGTCTGTGTGTGAATGTGTGTTTTATGTCTTTATGTCTGTCTGTCTGTCTGTCTGTCTGTCTGTCTGTCTCTCTCTCTCTCTCTCTCTCTCTCTCTCTCTCTCTTTCTTTTTCCCTAAGACAGGATTTCTCTGTATAGCCCTGGCTGTCCTGGAGCTCGCTCTGTAGACCAGGCTTATATGTGTTTCTTGCACTTTTTCTTTGGCTTTTTTTTCCTGTCTGTTTATTTGTTTTATCCTATTCTGATTTATTTTATCTTATTTTATTTTTAAGTGTCTATTGGTTTTCTAATGAGAGAGAGAAAGCAAAGGAGTGGATTTGGATGGTGGAATCTGGAAGGAGTTGGGGAAAAGGAGACCACAATAAGAATATTTTGTATGACAATAAATCTATATTTTTAAAGCCCCCAAGGACCAGACAAGGTAAATGAGAAAGAAACTAAATTTTCCCTTAACATGGGAAGATGCTCAGGGATCAGAGATGGGGCTGATGTTGTGGGATATAGGGATGGGGTGGCTGCCTGCATCTTACTCTCAGAATTCCAAGTAACCTCAGGAGTCGTTTCCTCTCTCCAGCCCCAGGGCATGCTGGGATGAGGATGGAGGACCCTGTACTCACCGCTATGGCTCTCTCCATCACTGCCCATCAAGGAGTAGTAGTCATGCGTTTGACGTTGGTATAGTTCTGGTTCGTAAGTAACCAGCTCATCCGATGGCTGCTGAGAGAGAAAGGTGTCAGAGTCTGAGCTGTTGAAGAGATTCCAGTGTGGTTGTCAGCTAAGTCTGAGGCCTGTGACCGTCCCTGACTGGGACACCTCTGAGCTGCCCAGCCTGTGCTTTGAATCCAGAGCGCTCAGGGACACAGTGGGTAAGGCGGAGGTGGGAAGTTCAGGACAGTGGGAAGGCAATGATGAGGTAGAGAAGTCAGAGGTCAGAAGGGCTGAAAAGAGGGTGCGTACAGCCCCTTCCTCTCTTCTCTTATTCTCCATGGCACCGTTCCACATACACCTACGCCCGTGGAGGCCTGTTGGCCTCTCCCGTTCCCACCAATTCACCCTTCCCCCACATGTACAAATACTCACTGTGACACACTTATACCCAAAGCCATGGGGACTCACTCTCACATGTCCATACACTCACTCTTGGGTTCCCGTCTCAGTCTCACACACAGGCATGCTCACCCTCTCGTGAGCCCCACGTCTCACACAAGTCTGTACATCTGCTCACACTCACTGACACCCCCACAGGCAGGCAGGTATATACTGACACACACATGCTCACACCGAGTCCCAGCCATCAGTATATTCCCGTACCTTACAGAGCCAACCATGGCCTACTCTCCAGGGCTACCTTGTGTCCCTCTGCTACCGCCTGCTCCTGGACTCCTCCCTTCCTGTTAGCTGCTGTGCTGCTAGTCCCAGGCAGGCACAGTCTCACATGATGACTGTTATGTTGATGATTTGTTTGTACGAAGGTCACCCAGGCAGGTTTTGGGGATCAAAGAACTATCTCTTCTGCTTGTTCTGTCCACTGTCCTTGATGGGAGACTCCCTACCACTGTTGATTTTTCTCTTCCCTCCTCTCTGTCCTCCTCTCCTTCCTCTGTCTGTCTTCCTTCCTTTCTCCATCTTCTCTCCTTCTGCCTCCTCCATCTCCTCTCTAACTTGCATGGGCACAGGGATACGCACACCCAAGCCTTCCCATCAGTCACTGGGCTTCTCCCCACCCCCGCAGAGTGTGCCCAAGGATTGCACAATAGTAGTTACTTGGCCTTTCTTGGTGGGCCAGAGCTGCCTTGGGAGCCCATCTACTCAAGAGACACTTTGGATGACTTCTGAGGCTGGAGAGAGGGGCTAAAGAGCTGGTATACGAGCTGGAGGTCTGCCCTGTGCCATATCTGCAGGAAGGAGAGGTCAAGGGTCGGGGACAGTGGCTTTAATTGAGGCAGAGTGGACCTTTGGGACAACCTCCATTACCTGTGCTTGCCCTAGCACCTTCTCTGTCCCAGGTGGGAGAAGGGGATCAGGATAAAGGTGAGGACAGTGAGGTTTGGCTAGCCTGTCTTTTATCCTGTGAGGAGGTCAGAAGCTGCCTCCCTTTCCCCGGTTTCCAGGCAGCAAACTAGGCCTGTCTCTGTTGCAGGACATTGGCTATGATGTCAGGCCTAAGGTGCTACCAAGGGCTTGAAGGAATAGAAAAGAGATCTGTCTCTAGTTCAGGAACGCTGAGTCAGGTGGGCAGGCCCTGCTCAGCCTTTCCTCACTGCCTCTACACCTCCAAGGGTAGGAGAAAGCAAGAGGATCCTCTCTAAGGGATTCTAGGCTGCCATTTGCCCAAAGCTGCGATTGTCTCTGAAAACAGGAGGAACAGCGGGATCTGCCCACCTGCTTGTGTCCCTGTCCCTGTTCCACCTTAAATCCAGCCAGGTCTTCTTATTCTAGCCCAATCTCTGTCGCCTTCTGGTCCCAGTCTATCCTTCACCCGATTTCTTATGGAGCTAAGTTCTAGCCACAAATCTAACTGCAGTGTTTCTGCCGTATGTGCTATTCTTCCCCTGCCTGGCCCCAAGAAGTCAGTCTTGGTCACTGCCCCAGACTCTCAGATCCCTGTAGGCCCAAAGTCCAAACACTTGGATCAACAACCATTCTTCTATGCCGGGCCACAAACTGAATGTTGGGGACCCATGGGTGACTTAGAGTTCTAATAGTCTTTGTCTCAAAAGCCTATACAGGTCATGAGTTGAAACTTTCCTGTTGCCTCCAAAGACTCCTAGGCCAGTCTCCAGATCTCCTCATCCATGGCTTCTCAGTAGCCGCCCTCACCATCTTCAGCCCAGTACCCTGCCCTAGAGTTCGGCCTGCCACTGAACCCATCTATAAATAGCTGTTCAGGCCCCACCGATCACAGCCCCACCATGGGGCCAGCCGGCAACCCTCAGCCCGCCAGGGCATGCTCTAAGGAAGCCAATGGCCCCTCGCTGGGTCTCAGACCAGCAGCTCCGGGGAGGAAACACCAACTTCCCACTGATAGGGAGCCGGAGGGCAGCGGGTGGGCTGGTGGGTTAGTGGGCAGATGGTCACGCATCCCAAGACCCCAAGCCGGGCTGGCAGTGAAGACCCAGTACTCACAGGGGGGACGAGGGGAAACCCTTCCATTTTGCACGCCTGTAACATCCAGCTGAGCTCCAGGTTGGTCAGATCCCCTGCTTCGGTGGGGATCAAGGCAGATCCCCCTCAGGACCAGGTGCCCCGTCGGGGGGCTGGACGGTTGTGGGTCAGACGCAGGGCTCAGGCCTGCCCCCTGAGCTACAGGAGCCCTGGGTGAGCCCCCTCCCTTGACATTGCAGGGCCAGCACAAGTTCCTGATTTTATCGAAGGGCCTGCCACTGGGAGATAGTCCCCTTGGGGTGACATCACCGCCCCAGCCCGTTTGCATAAATCTCTTGCGCTACAGGAAGTCTCTGGCCGGCTGGGGCAGGTGGTTCTCAAAGGGCAGCCCTGGGAAGCTTGGGGGCCAGGCCCCCTGCCCAGAGGAAACTGGGGCTGAGAGGGAGAAAGGCTCGCACTACCATGGAAGGCTTCTGCTGCTCCGGCCGCTAGGCCTTGCTAAGGCAGTCCACTATTCTTTTAGCTTAATAATACCGATTTCTTCTCAGACCCCTATGGTAGCCAAGAGTCACCTCTTTTGGGGGGTCAGAATAGCGACAGTGTGGGTCCCTAATTTCTAGGGTGATTTTGGCAGGTGGAGGACTTTGGTCCCAAGGCTGCCCCGCTTGGCTCTTCCTGTAGGCCCTGCATTATCTATCTGCTAGATCGTCCTAAACCAATTAAGGCCAACAGTAGACATTGGGTCTCCCACATTGTATCTCTTTTCCTGACTCCTCAAGTGGGCTTCCCCCCCAACTGGGAAGGACCGTGGCTTTTTATACCCTCCCCACCCAGCTAAGTACCACAGCTGGTGTTAGATCCCTAAGGACATAGTTCCCAGCCCAGATTTCCCAGTTTCTCCAGCCCTTGAATGTTATCATCTAGACTTCCTCGTTTATAAACCTTCCTCAAACATTTCTCCTTTCCTCTGTTTTCCTTATCTCTTTCTGATTGTCTGCTCTTTCCAGCTCATCACACTACCCATCCATCTACACATCTATCTGTTCATGCAACTGCTCATTTCTGAACTGTCATTCAGCTCCTCCGCTTACCCTTGTCTTAAGCAACATGCTCATTTAGTCACCTGTCTGTCTGTACATCAGCCCATCCATCTGCTAGCACTTTGTATTTTTCTTTCTTTCTTTTTTCTTTTCATTTATTTATTTATTTATTTATTTTGGTTTTTCGAGACAGGGTTTCTCTGTGTAGCCCTGGCTGTCCTGGAACTCACTCTGTAGACTAGGCTGTCCTCGAACTCAGAAATCCGCCTGCCTCTGCCTCCCAAGTGCTGAGATTAAAGGCATGCACCACCACCACCTGGCATATTTTTATTTCTTTACTATATAATCTCCTGTCAATCTGGCCATCTGTCTATCCATCTGTCCATCCATCCATCCATTGGTCCATCCTTCCAACTTTTTTATTCTTCCACCCACACATCCATCTATTCACTTAATCTATATATCCATTAATTCATTAGTCTGTCTATATCTATCCATTTTCCTGTCTACTCATCTACTCCCAATCCACTCTTCCATCCATCCATCCATCTACTTATCCATCAGTCTGTCTACCCATTCATCCATACATCCATCTATACATCCATAAATTATACCATCTACGTATCAATTTTTCTATCCATCACCTATTAATCAATCTATCTATTTACATATCCATCCATCCATCCATCCATGCTTCTTCCCAATGTTAAGCAAGCTCTATGCTGAGTTCTGGGAAAGTGAAAAGGTTTCCTGCCCTTCAGACATCCAGACTAGAGAGTAGAGCAATAGTCCTGTTCCTCCACACACACCTGCCCCCCACTTCCAACTCCAAGGACACACATCTCTAGGGAGACTACTCTGTTGAGCAACAACTTGTTTTGTCTTGTTTTTGTCTTTTTGAGACAGAGTTTCTCTGTGTAGCCTTGGCTATCCTGGAACTCACTCTGTACCTGCCTTTGCCTCCCAAGTGCTGGGCTTAAAGGTGTGTACAACAACCCCCTGGCTAAGGAGGACTTCTTGGTCAGTTTCCTCCTATGTATATTTTAACCTCTTGCTTTATATAAAAACTAGCCTGGCCAGGCGGTGGTGGCGCATGCCTTTAATCCCAGCGCTTAGGAGGCAGAGGCAGGTGGATTTCTGAGTTCGAGGCCAGCCTGGTCTACAGAGTAAGTTCCAGGACAGCCAAGGCTACACAGAGAAACCCTGTCCCCAGTAGTTTCCTACTGCTAGCAGAAAAGGAAGGGTCCCACGGTCACCTTCACCTCCATCCTTTCTTTTCTTGCAGACACACTTGGTTTTTGTTTTGTTTTGTTTTTGTTTTTTTGAGACAGGGTTTCTCTGTGTAGCCCTGGCTGTCCTGGAGCAGACACACTTGGGACTCCCCAGAGGGTCCAGATCACATGTCCTCCAGGCTCCCAGGAACCTGACTCAAGCCCCTCCCTGAGGTGAGGGAAGACACAAACTCACTCCACACCAGCAGTTGTAGTTCCTCAGGTTTCCACCAAACAGGCCTAGCTCCAGGTGACTGGATTATAAGGGGAGAATGGTCTGGGACATGAGAACCAGGTCCTGACTGTTATTTTCATTCATTAATTCATTGCTTTGGTTGTTCTAGTAAGGTCTTGCTTATGGTATCCCGGGCTAGCCTGGAACTTGCTGTATAGACCAGGCTGTTTTCAAATTTGTATTTATCCTCTCACCTTTGCCTCGACAGTGCTGGAGGGAGCCCCATGCCAAGCCCCAAATTCTTCCTTCCTTCCTTTCTCCCTTCACTCCCTCCATCAACTTGTGTCCATCCTCCTTTCCCTCCTCTCTTCTCTCTCCTTCTCCCTCTTCCCCCCTTCACACCACCATGTTTTTCTTAGGATCTCTAGCCCAGACTATCCTTGAACTTTTTTATATAACTGAGAACAGCTTTGATCTCCACCACATTTAATTGCTCAGTTTCTGTGGTGCTGGGGATTGAACTCCAGACTTTGAGCGTGGGAAAGCACTCTGTCAGCTTTCATCCCCAGACCCTAGCTTAGTCTCTTTATGAACATGTTTATTCATTTCTGCATTCATCCAGTTACAAAGTTCACTCAGCAATTTCTATGTATCCACACACATGAATGAGACCTCAGGCCTGTAGAGAGATGGGCAGACAGACTGTGGGCTTTGTGGAGAGAAGGCAAGAGAGGGGTAGTGGGTATGTGTGGGGACAAGTTATTTGATCAGGGTCCCAGAAAGGGCATCCTGGGAGCAGTGTGCATGGGATATCATAAAATGCATGCCTGGCTGAAGAGGCAGTCTGAGTGCAGACAGAGATTTAGAGAAGAACTTGGAGCAGTAAGCTGCTATCACTGTGGCCAGGAGAAAGGCATAATGGGAAAGCAAGCCTTTACTGCTAAGCCCAGGAGCCTGGGCCAAATACAGCATCATCAGTGGTGTTTCTGCTGGTTCTAAGCAGGGAGTGTGAGATTTGCCTTATGATCACAGACAAGAGACCAGGTAGGCTGTGTGTTCCCAAAGTGTAAGATTCAAGGGCTCCAGGAAAAGAATCGTTCTATGTCTGTCCAAGGCGGCTCATAAAAGAGAGCCAGGGGAATCCAGAAAGATGACGGTCCGGTTGACAGATTTGTAGCTCTTGTAGAAGACCTATGCTCCACTCCCAGTCCCCACATGGTGGCTCACAGCTGTATGTAACGCCAGTCCCAGGAATTCCAATGTCCTCTTTTGGCACACACATGATGCACATATGTAGGTTAAAAGAAAACAAACCACTTGATCACATAAAATAAATAACTCTCCAAAAAAGTTGTTTTTTTTTTTTTTTTTCAGAAAGGGTTTTCTCTGTGTAGCCCTGACTGTCTTCAAACTCACTCTGTAGACCAGGCTGGCCTCCATCTCAGAAATCTGCCTGCCTCTGCCTCCTAAGTGCTGGGATTAAAGGTGTGCACCACCACTGCCCGGCAAAATATTAAAAAAAAAAAAAAGTAAAAGAGAGAGAGAGAGAGAGAGAGAGAGAGAGAGAGGGAGGGAAGGAGGGAGGGAGAGAGAGAGAGAGAGAGAGAGAGAGAGAGAGAGAGAGAGAGAGAGAGATATCCAGGGTAGCTTGGAGGGGTCTCAATCATAGAGTGCATGCTTAGTGTCCTGAGTTCAATCCCTAGGACAAAGTAGACCTGGGCTGGGCAGTGCGGGGAAGGGGGAAGACAAGGAAATAAAAGACTAAGCTTTCTAGAAATGTGTGGACTAAAGTCCACCCTCTGGATAATAGTATCCTGAGGCTGAGCACACCTAGCTGCCTTCACTCCCAAAGGCCTCCCAGGCCTCTTCCCCTCTCACCTCCAGGGACCTGCTGTTATTAAAATCCCAGAATCCTAGACTCTAAGAAAGCCCAAGTCAAGCCTTGTACCTCACAGAGGGAACCCAGGACCCACAGGAAGGCTCCTAACCTGACCCCAGTCACTGAGAGAAACACCTGAGCTAAACATACAAACAAGATGTTTTCAGTTTGCAGTGAGTTTTGTCCTCATAGGTCGTGGGGTAGCAGTGCTGTGGTAGCTTTAAATAGTGAACAACAGGGGAAGTCTGCTAATGCACAACCCAAGTTAATGTTGCCTTTTAAAAGACACTTGGGCAGGGCGGTGGTGGCGCACTTGGAAGGCAGAGGCAGGCGGATTTCTGAGTTCGAGGCCAGCCTGGTCTACAGAGTGAGTTCTAGGACAGCCAGGGCTATACAGAGAAACCCTGTCTCGAAAAAACTAATTAAAATAAAAAAGACACTTGGATGAGGGTGATAGCTCAGTTGGTAAAGTGCTCACTTGCAAGGGTTAGGACCTGAGTTCAATCCCAGCTCCTACATAAAAAGCAGGGAATGGTGTTATACCTTAGAAACCCAGCACTGAAGAGGTAAACAGGAGGGATCATTCTAGCCAGAACACTGAGTTCAAGGCACGTGAGGGACCCTGTGTCAAAAAACAAGGTAGACAATGTCCTGAGAATTTGTAGAGGTTGGTCATGTATACACACACACACACACACACACACACACACACACACACATATACACGCACACACGCACGCACACGCACGCATGCATGTGCATGCAAACATGACAGGGAAAACTGTTGGTTTAGGGCTCTGAGGTTTGTTACTAAGCTGGATGTTTCCATCCTTGTGACCTCATGGCACTAAGACAGCAACCTGCTAAACCGAGACCTAGATCCGTGACTCAAACAGGGTCGGTCACACAGCTTATGAGTAGAAGAGTGGGCTCTGGGCAGGTTCAGGTTTCCCAGCAGGAAGAGGAGATCTGATACTCCAGGAAGGGAAAGAGAAACAAAATACAAAGTCCAAAAGAAAGAAGAGAAGCTGACAACGGGAGCATTAGGGAAGGAGGGAAGGGAGCAGGGGAGAAGAGAGGACACAGAGGAACAAAGAAATGTGGGACCTCAGAGAGCTGGTGGTCAGCAGACCTCAGAGAAGGGAGCATGGCACAGACTCCTTCCTCTCCAGGAGAGAGAGTTCTGGGCTTTCTGGAGGTCACCAGGTGCCCCTTGTTGGGCAGTGCTTTTGACTCACTCTTGGTGGCAGGAAATTGGTTTGGAACCAAAAATATTGGTGCCTCCAGGGAACAGAAGAGAAAAACAAAGTTTTAAATTATTTTTAGTTTTTAATTGATGATGATGATGATGATGAAGATGATGATGATGTGTGTGTGTGTGTGTGTGTGTGTGTGTGTAATGTGCACATGAGTACAGGTTCCCTCATCCATCAGAAGAGGATGTCAGATCTTCTAGAGCTGGAGTTACAGATGTTATAAGCCACCTGATGTGGGTGCTGGGAACTTAATTTTTGTCCTCTTCAAGAGATGCATACTCTTAACCATTAAGCCATCTCTCCAGCCCTGAACATGCATTTCCCACCCAGAGAATGAGTTTTTCTGTGTAGCCCTGACTGTTCTAAAACTCCCTCTGTAGACCAGGCTGGCCTCCATCTCAGAGATCAGCCTACCTCTGCCTCCTGAGTGCAGGAATTACAGGCGCACCACCATGGCCTGACATACATACATTTTAAAGTTAAAACACGTGTGGTTTTTATTATGTGTTTGATGGGGCAGGTATGTGTGCCATGGCCCAAGTGTGGAGGTCAGAAGACAGCTTTGTGGAATCTGCTCTCTTCTACCATACCCGTTCCCAGGACTGAATACAGGTTACACTGCAGTTTGAGAAGCCAGTGCCCTTACTTGCTGGGCCTGTGGGCCAGCACTAGTAAATACATCTCTAACTTTAAATATTTCCAATTTATGGTGACTTTACCAGAAATGTAACATGGTAATACAAGAGAAAAAATGTAGTTTATTTTAAAAATAAGATAGGGCAAGTGAAATAGCTCAGTGGTAAAAGGCTACCAACCTTGACAACCTAATTTAGATCACTGGGACCCACGTGATAGAAGGAGCAAACTGACTGACAAACGAGAGATCCTCTCACCTCCACACATGTACATGCCCCCACCCCATGCCATGATGCACACACACTAAATATATGTAAAACAAATAAATGCATTTATCTTATCGAGATAGTTTCTTGTGATCGATATCCCCAAATTCCTGGGCTCAAGTGACCCTCAATCTCATAAGTAGCAAGGACGACAGCTGAAGATGTACCCCAGTGTTTAGAGTGCTTCCCTAACATGTACAAGGCCCTGAGCAAAACCAGTAGCAAGGCAATGAATGTGTGTCACCTCATGCAGCTGTGTATCTGCAGACTGTGAGACACCATTCATAAAACAGAGCGCATAACATACGTATGTGCAGTGGAAGGTAATTGTAAAATTAACACCTGTGGCATAAATACCCAGATGAAGACTTGAACATGAAGCATGCCCTACGTGCCCTTCCCCCAATTCCTTCTAGAAGGAACTGTCCCCTAACTTTAACTCCTTAGTTTTTCTTTTGGTCTGGCACTGAGGTTGGACCTAGGACCTCTCACACAGAAGACAGGCAAGTGCTCCACCACTGAGTGTATCTTCCAGCCTTCCTTTTACATTTTAATATGAAACAAAATGTCACTAAATTGCCTGGAACTTCCTGCCACCCACACACCCACACCCACGTGTCTCATCCTCTCCCAGAAGCTGGGATTCCCGGCTTGTGCCTCCAGTCCGGCTTTTTTGTGGTACTGGGGATTGAAATAAAGTTCTCACAAGTACCAGCCAAGAGCTCTGAGTTGCAGCTCCATCCTGTCTGCTCTCCCTTAGAAACATCTTTAAAAGTGCATTTTAGTTTTTCACTTTTATTTATTTATTTATTTACTTACTTACTTACTTACTTACTTACTAATTGAGACCATGCCAGTCTGGATAGCCTGGAACTCACTATGTAACCTAGACTGGCTTTGTAATTTATTTTCATAACAGAAAATGAACAGAGGAAACTTGCAGGAAGGTCAGCACAGCGCCTGCGGCCCGTGGGGATGCGTGTTGCTGTGGTTCTTGTTTGCTGGATAGTGTCTCGTGGTTACAGTTTCTGTAACCAGGTCCTTATCGATGTGGGTTATTCTTTCTTTATTCTTTCTTATTTTCTGGCCTTGAACTTACAGGTCTTCTGTTTCTGCTTCCCGGAGGCCACAGTTACAGGCTTGCCTAGCTCTGTTCAGCCATCTTTTGCTGCTGTAACTGGGGCTGCTGTTGAAAAAAATACATTAGTTTACACATATGCAGGGATGTATCTCACAAAAATGACTAACACTTGAATTACAGTGCGTTTTTAATTCTGAGAGAGATAACAGACAGATAAGTATTGCCCTATCTCCCACAACTAAATTGTACCTATTTATCATCCTATTAGCAGCACACATGATGGTGCCACTTCCCCAGACACTAGACAGAGGCTGGCCTTTAGAGTGACAGGGAGATCAGACAGCCTGGGGGTTATATATCTCTTGGCTGGTTGCTGATGGGGGGTGGGCAAGGTGTTAATACAATCACAGAGTAGGCCAGCAACCAGAAACTGACAGGAGTCCTGAAACTACAGACCCTCAACATCCCTAGCAAGGCACTTCAGTCCCAAGGACTGAGAACTGAGAGAACTCCCCTTCCCACTTTCCTACACACATAACCCCAGGAGCTGAGGCAAGGTGCGTGTGAAAACACAGACCTCTCTATCAAGGGCTGGGAAAGCTGACCATAAAGAGTTGAGCCTATGTACTGAAATGGCTGTCTTGCAACTTCCTCTCATGGTTGAGACACTGGGAGAGGCTCCTGGGGCCCCAGCCTGTGTTACTTGGGCCCCTTGGAGCTCTGAAAGTTTTGGTCACGACACTGGGTTGGCTCTTGAGAACATTAAGATAGTCAAAAAGTATCTACTTGAGTTCCCTAGATGCCAGGTGACCAGAAGAGGCAGGAATCTTTCCCTGTCAAAATGGCAGGGGCCGAGTGATAAACAGTAGATGGCTGGTGACTCCCACTGCCTGTTAGAAGGAAAGGAGCTGTGGAGAAAAGGGGCATGCATCTGGGGGAGGGGCTCACACGCTGGATGTATTAAAGGGGACACAAAGGGCAGAACGGGAGATCTGAGCAAGCCCTGGAAATGGGTGAGGGAATGAACACGCAGGGTTTCTGAGAGGCATGTCCCAAGCATCGGGGCCACCCATTGTCAACAACATCAGATGTGGGAAGAGCAGAAAGCCCTAAGAACAGATCCAGAGGGGAGATCAAACAGGACTCGGGGCTGGAGTTTGGCCTTGACTCTGATTGTGGACATAGTGGTGGGTACAGTCTCACCCATCAAAATCTGAAGTCACCTCCATTATCATCCTCCGGGTAGCAGGCAACTGAGCCTCTAAAGTGGCTTCTAGCTTGCAGAATTGCTCAGCCAAGCCAGATCACAAAAGACAGGAGAAAAAGCCTCCTGCAAGCGCTTTCTTTGCGTACTGTGGGCAAATGGCATTTATTAAGTTTCTACTGTATACCAATGTTAGCTCTTCCAGCCTTCCTGTGGTTCCACGAGGCAGGACTTATCACAAGGCAGGACTTATCAGTGCTACTGTGCAGGTGAGAGATTGAGGTCAGAGAAGTGAGAGTCATGCAGTGGGCCTACACGTGGCTGGAGTGGGGGCAGAGGTGCCTGCAGCTCTGAGTGCCCTAGGGCCTGGCCTTCTGCAGCTGTCCCACCTCTTGGCTTCTTGTGTCTCTCCCTACCTGAAAGTCTTCCTTAGCTCTTTCTTGCCTGTCCAGAGCCGAAGCCATCCCTCGGAGGCCTGTGTTGGAGCCTCCTACACTGGGAGTCCATCTAGCCCTAACCCATGCCAACCAGAAGACACTACTCAACATTCCCAGAACCTCTTTCTCAATCTCCCACAGGCTTTGCTCACAGGCTCTCACCCTCTTTTACACCCTACTGGACACTCAGCTAGAGTGGCCTTTTTTTTTTTTCAGTTTGCCCTGTCTTTCCCAAGCTTTGCCTCAGTTTCTCCTCCTGTTCTATTCCAGTTCCTGGTCCCATATGTTCCAGTACCAATGACTAAGAGATACAAATCTCCAGATCAGCCCACACTCCTCTGAATCTTATTGTACCCTGTCTCCTGATGACCAGGCCTGCAGATGCGGAGCGCTCACCTCCCGGCCACATCACTCAGTCTCCTTGCACCTCAAACCCACCACCACCCACAGCGACTTCCGTCTGCTCACCACGGGCAGCACCACACCCCCAGCTTGCTCACCGAGGACAGGAGCTGCTTCCCCACTCAGGCCCCCCCTCCTTTACGGAGCCCCCTTTACCATCCCATCTCTAGCTCCAAGGGATCTCCTCCCACCCCTCATGGATTGGCTGTGTGTAGTCTTCTGAGTTCCTTCCCCTCTCCAGAGCTTAGGCTCAGCTCTACAGAGAGACGTCAACAAGAACCACTTCCTAGCCTTGTTTCCAAGACTAAAAGTCCACTTAGTATGTGCTTCTTTCATTGGCTTCTGCCAATGATTTCTGAAGCCTGCAGTGTGGCTCCTGTCCCTATACCTCTTTCTCTACATGGCTGACAGCAAGGAACCCACTTCTAGCGACCTCAGGCTCTTTGTCCCCAGATGGGAGAAATAATAAAAGATACCTCTGGGAATGGAGGTGGTGATTTCTCAGGGCTAATGAGGTAGTAGGCTCAGAGTCTGTGTGAGACGCACGTGCCCTGCATCTCAATCTGGGGAAGATAACAGTCCTGTTCCCAGAGCTCAGCATCTTTCTTAGGCCTCAGTCCCCTAAGAGCTTCTGAGAAAAGGAGCCAGAGAACTGGGAAAGAAGAGCTAGGAGATGCCTCTCTGTTTAGGTCCCCACCAACCTAAAGGCAGTGTCTCTGAACCCTCTGCTCTCAGAAAGAGAGAGCCAGCCCAGAGGGCCTGATCAGAGGAGTGGGCTCCTTAGAGAGAGAGAAAGCTAAGAAAGAGCTCCTACTGTGGGCACAGCACACTTGTCTTTTCAGTAGGGCTACGGACAGGAATTGCTTCTGCTTTATAGATAAGCCTTGGGCTCATTTCAGGCCACACAGGTAGAAAGGGGCAGGTTGCCTCCCACCTAATCAATCTCTTGGTCTGGGAAGCTGCCTGAGAGTGCATGCTTGGGGTTTTGTGATGGGGTGTATGAGGGGTGCTAAGTGGAGTTTCTGAGCTCAACTACCACTCCATGGGGCCTAAGGTCAGTACACAGCTACCCAAGCCCAGCTTGAGTGGGAGACAGCCCAGTGTGTTGGACCCGCAAGGAGTTAACTTTGTGAG
This sequence comes from Mastomys coucha, assembly GCF_008632895.1. Lineage (NCBI taxonomy): Eukaryota > Metazoa > Chordata > Mammalia > Rodentia > Muridae > Mastomys > Mastomys coucha. The sequence continues at coordinate 77,165,953 of NW_022196897.1, read as the reverse complement.
GGGCCTGAGTGAATCAGACACTCCGCAGGCTACAATGGAAATTCCCTGTGCATGGTGTGTGGTCACCCAGAAAAGGGAAACGGTGCTTTTCAGAGCAGAGGACAAAGGGGGCTGGAGCCTGGGAGCAGACTCCTGCTGGGCGGGGCTGGCAAGGGTATTGCGAACAGGGAGACCTGGCCTCTGGTTCTGTTCAGGGTCTAGAAAGAAGAGGGAGGTGAGGAGCTGCCAGGCCAGGCCTGGTGTGTCTGACACACGTGCTATGGTGTTTCTGAGGGCCTTGGTAGGTGGGTAAGGAGTTCCGCAAAGTCAAAAGCAAGCAAAGGCACCTAGACCATGGGAGCCACTGAAGCTGAGGCATGTGACTCAGTGTAGAGAACCCATCCTCCTCACTTTCCTGTCATGCATGGGCCATCCCAAGTAGCCCCTCTCCTGGACCCCCCTCTCCCCATCCCAAGCAATCCTCATTGCTCCGCTGTTCCCCCCACAGCCTTCTCTTGAAGTTCTTGGGACTGCGTAGCTCATCTGCCTGTTGGATTGTAGGTTTCCAGGGTCAAAGGATAAGTCTCAGCTGTAGAGACTCTGGGCAACTGACACGGGGCTGGCATGGCATGCTAACTAAATGTTTGTGAGGAATCAGAGAAGACAGGTAAGGCTCAGTCAGGTATCTGTGGACCAATCAAGGTCAGACTAGTGCCTTCCCTCAGCTGGGACATGGCAAGAAAGGAGGACCGGGTGAGCGGAGAAGGCCGGGGGTACTGGGCATGAGTAATATACAGCCAGGGAAGGTGACAAGCTCCATGCTCTAAGGCCTGCTTTCTCCTTAGGACATCTCTCTCTGTCCTTGTCACATCTGGGAAACGTCTATCCCGATGGGAGGAAGACTGAGGAGTAGAGCGGGGCAGGCAAACGAGATGCCTTCGAGCAGTGTGCCCTTGGATGCATGGCTTCCTCCCAGGGCCTCTGTTTTGTTTCCAAGACAAATAGCTGACCGTGAGCTTTAAACTGCTGTATCAATGTGGGGAGGCTGTCTACCCTCAGTAGAGGTTTTCCTTGTTTTTGAACCAAAGCCTCATGTAGTCCAGGATAGCCTTGAATGTGGTACTTATTAGAGGACAACCTTGGGCTTCTGACCCTCTTGCATTGTGTGCCACAACGACTGTTCATATAGTGCTGGGAACAAAGTTCAGGGCTTTATGCTAGACAAGGCATGCTGCCTACTGAGCTACATTCTCATCCTCCAAGTAATGGGTTTGTGTTGTCAATCATTTGTCTATTTTGAAGGGCCAACCTGCTACTAGTTCCTAGGCAGTGCTGGGCTCTGGTTCTAGCTATCTCAACTCAAGTCTGGACAGCACAAATACCTGAGACCCTCACAAGCCTGGTCTGACAAGGGGCTGAAATCCAATTTGAATAGAGTGATGGCTAGGGCTTCTTGCCAGGAAACATGCCTTGCCAGGGCCCCAGGGACTGCAGTACCACCCAAGTCTGCTAGATCTCTTGACCCTTACTCGTCCATTGTGAAGGTTAAGAACGGCCAGAGAAGCCGCCCTTGGGTGGAGGCCAGAAGCACTGTGGCGGCCATTGAGGTTGGAGCTTTTCCAGGCGTGAAAAGGAACCGAGAACTGTGGGAATGTGTTCGTGCAGCCCAGGGCGAGCTGAGGCTGGTGGGAAGGAATGGCTCCAGAGCTCTGATGGTTGGAGTCCTGGGATGAAAGGAAGGTGACCCCCAGAAATGTACTGTGGGAGTTAGAGGTCACCGTGAGGTGCTTGCAGGGAATCTAGAACTGACCAGGCAGTGGGAGGTTGGGGAGCTATGTGGGGAAGGAAAGAGGAAGCCATGGGGAGAGGGGGCTGGGCCAGTGGGGATGGAATGGGAGTGGGGGCTGGGGACCTGGAGCCACTTTGGCCACAGCCACTTCACTTCTCCCGGTTTCGGTTTGTAAATAGCTGCCCGCTCCGGCTCCGTGCAGGCAGAATGTGCCCCGTCCCCCTATGACCTGTGTCCAGTGAGTCTTGGGTCTGAGGGGCTTGCAGATGCTCGAGGATCACACGGCTTTTGGTCTGAGTGGGTGGGTTCTGATGAGCCTAGCACTGGGCAGCCCGACCTGTGGTCACTGAGGTAATGCAGCTGGACTGGAGGATCTGCAGAACTTGATGACCTGGCCAGATGGCGCTTATTTATAACTGGGCCTCCGTGGCCAGGACAGCTGCTGTGTCGCCAACTCAGCACTCAGGCCGGCCCAGGGCACAGAACTGTAGAGGCCAGGCTGGTCCAATGGTCCCTTAGCCTGAGTCTCGGCATCAGAGGATTCTGAAGTTTCAACTGGGTCCCTCCGCTGTGATTAGCAAATCTTAGGATTAGAGGGGAGCTTCCTGTGGAGTACACATCTCAAAACATCCTAGACCAACAGGGTAGCTAGCTAACTCAGTCCACAAATTAGTCCACGTCCAGGGGGTGGATTGAGCCTCAGCCTCCTTCAGGGCCAAATGCCCTCTGTAAGCTCTTTGAGAAGCAAAGTCATTCCCTCCAGTTCTCGAAACACCAGCCCAGAAGCAAAACAAACAGCTTCGGGAAGAGGCGATGTCAAACCTCAAGGCCTGCCCCTAATGGCAACACCCCATCTCAGCCCAGCAAGCAGGCTGACAGCTAGGGCCAGGAATGGGCCTCTCTCAAGGCTCCTGGGTCATACATCATATGGGTCTCCACGTCCCTGGGAGAGGGGAAACCTGCCCCTGAGCACTAGTCTTCTGAAGAAGGATGTTGGGGTTCTCAAACTCCTTTCCAACATCTACAGGGGTAAAAGTGTCCTTCTGCATCAACTACATACCCACTATTGTCCCTCTGTTCCACCAACACCAGGACTTATTTGGTTCTGGTAAGTCCTACCTGCCTTACACTCTTCCTGTCTTAGAATTTCCCCTTCTGCCAAGGTCTATGCCCAGCCCCACCTCTTGGGGGCTCAGCTTCAGTGCTATCCCCAACGCTGTGAATGTTGGGACTAGGGTCAATGTGGGTTAGGGATTGTATATGATGGCTGCCATGACACTACACAAAACCAGAAACCAAGGGCTAGGAGAGGCTGAACAGTGGCATTTAGAGAAACAACCAAGCCCAGATCCATGTGCCCTAGCTGTCACCCCTAGGTGCTGACCTCCTGGGCTCCCAGCTTGTCCAGAACCATGTATGCCTGACCTTTCTCTTGGGTGAGCTAAGACTAGGACTCAGTGTGGGCAGGAGGAGACTCCTACCCACCCACTGTCCAAATCTTAAGTCTAAGGGTGGTGGGCCCCTCACTCCCTCTTGGGCAGGGTCAGAGTGCCCAGCCTGGAGCCGCCCTGGCTGCAGCTGCCCCTGTTTCCACATCGGCAGCAGCAAGGCCGGTGCCTGAGAAAACAGGAAGCGCCCAGTCACCACAGGAAGCATGTGTGCACTGCCTCCCCACCCCCTGCCCATTGCAAAACGCCAACAGCCCCATTACCACAGGCACCACACAGGGCCTGGCCTGGGAGAAACGCTCCTGCCACCAGGCCTGCAGAGGGGCAGACACAGACCCAGGCTTTCATGTGCAGGGGTTAGAGTGATGTCCCATTGTGACCTAGAAGAGCCTAGAGTTTTCTGGGCCCTCGGGCCATTTCTCTTCAAGGTTCTCAGTCCAGTACCCAAGCTGGCCTGAACCAGGCCTATTGTGCCTATACTTAAATCAGAATTTGGTGTCAGGGGGTCATAGAGAACCCATGTCTCAGATACAGTATTTGCCACTTGGAGATACCTGGTCTTCAGACCCTAGCCAGGCTCTATTTCTAAGCCCTACCAAAATCGTTAACCTTGAGCCTGCTATCCCTGCCTCTCCAGGAAGCCTGCTGCTGTCAAATCTATACCTGCTTTACCCTCTGTCCAGATAATATTTTGCCCACCCTGGGGTGGCCAGCTTTAGAGAGGCCAGGGCCCCTCCCATCCTACCCTGCCTGCCCAACTCACCTCTCATTCCTGGTCCCCATGCCCTGCCTTTGGAAAGAGATGGTAGTCCAGTAAGGCTGAATCCTGGGACCTCGGGAGGCCTGTGTTCCTCCAACCCCGGGGTACAGCAAGGAAAAGAGAAGAGAGCAGAGCATTTCATGGCTATAATAAATCAAAGGGGGAAGTCGAAGCAGGAGAAATAACAAACTTCCCTAGCCTGGGCACGGGGACCTGCCAGGCAGCAGCCTGGGGCACCCATAGCCTTCCCTCCTTCCTCCTGCCTCTCCTGCCAGCGTCCAGACCTCTGCTGAAGCTTAGGCACCTCACCTACCCAGAGCCTGCTCCCCAACAACCCTCCTCACTGATCTCTGGGGCCAGGCACCCCAGACGAGGAAACTTGGGCCCAAATTTCCTCCTAAGAGGTCTAGAAATCCCCAGGCTGTATGTCAGTCCTTGGAGGGTAGATGCCAGGCTGCATAGCCAAAGGTCATGCAGACGGGTGGCAGACCAAGGACCTCAAGGGACAAAGTGAGGGGTGGAGCATCCTGAGAACTGTGAACAAGATTCTTGGGGCTGGATGGACAAATGTCTGTGAGAGAAGATGGCTAAGGCAAGGGGCAGAGGCAGAGCTGGCCCTGTGCAATGACAGAGGCCAGGCCTTTGCTTTGGCCTTTTTCTCTCTTGCTCTTCTCTCAGCTCTCAGTTCCTTGGGGTCCACAGTATAGACAGAGAATACACACTCAGCCAAAGGAGGGAGCTGTGGTGTGGACTTCTGACTTGCCCACTTAGGCAAAAGGTGGAAAGAGGAGGTTTTACTAAAATAGGGGATCTGTCCATGTTATGAAGGATAAAACTAGGTAGTGGTGGCACGTACACCTTTAATCCCAGCACTCTGGAGGCAGAGGCAGGTGAATCTCTGAGTTTGAGACCAGCCAGGTCTATGGAATGAGTTCCAGGACAGCCAGAGCTACAAAAAGAAAACCAACAAAAAGACTATGAAAACTTATATAAATGGTAAGATAAGAAATTATATATATATATGTGTGTGTGTGTGTATATATATATATGTATACATATATACATATATGTATATATATATATATTTAGTTTTGGGGTCTCGTGTGAGCCATGTCTCCATGCCCAGGAGCCCTTTCATCTGCTACATCTCTGCTATTGGGGTACAGGCGAAGGGACACCAGGTGCCTCCACTGAAGGCCTTCTAATGTGAACGCGTGCTTACTCCAGTTCTCTGCTCTTACCATGAGCCACTTCTGCTCAGGCCCCAGTGTCACAGTGCCATCTAGACAGCCGCTCACGTGAAGCTCTTGGGAGAGAGTGGTGGGAACTGACATTCTTTGGCGCCTTGGTTTCCTCAGCAAGAGAACAAGATTACACCATTTCTCTAGGAACCTTGTCAGGCAGACAGACCATGGAGCATGCACCGTGAAGGAGTCAGACAGGCCACGAAGCATGCACCGTGAAGGACCCTTGGGAAGTGACACTCCCACCCCCACCCCGAGCCTCAGATTCCAAATTTGGAAAGCGGGGAGGATGCTTGTTTCAAATGTTTGCAATGAGGGACAGACAAGGTTTGGAGTGTGGCCTCCAGTCATCCTGAGGCCAGCATCATACCACAGTCTGCTTCCTGCCTCCTCCCAGAAATTTCCACTTCCTCCCCACACACCTGACTGACTTAGGTGAGAAGCTTGGCTCCCCATTCTTCTCTTGAGCACACCTGGGCCCCTGGCCTTGCTCTGACCTTTCCTGATTTGGGAGAATGCTGGAGCCGTGCTTCTCAGCCTCCAACCAACAGGCTCCCCCTTGGGAACAGAAACCTCAAAGGCCTAAGCTTCTGCTGGGGACAAGACCTCTATTTCTTCTTACTCACCATGTCTATTTAGATAACCCGTGGCATTCAAGCAGCCCAGTAAGACAGTATCTTCAGTCCTTATAGGTGCAAGATTAGCTCCATTTTACAGGTGAGAAAACTGAGGCCCAGAGCAGAGGAGTGACGGAAGCCAGGTGACCTAAGCGGCAGAAGGGAGACAGCCGGGCCAGGGGCCACGCCTTCCCAGCCCTCGGCTTCGGTGCCGTCCTAGGAGTCTGCTTCTCCTGATTCCCCTGGAAGGTGCTAGGGTTGGGGAAATGGTCTCAAAGGCAGGGAAAACAGAGTTTATAAAAGCCAGAATGAGATTGGAACATAGCGATACATGCTTGCGATCCCAGCACTTGGGAGGTGGAGACAGGAAAAGCAGATGTTCAAAGCCATCTTCAACTACACAAGTGCAAGAGCAACCTGGGCTACGTGAAACTTTTCTTCCGGAAAAAACAAAACGGGGCCATCAAGACGGCTCATTTGGGAAAGGCTCTTGCCACCAATCCTGACAACCTGAGTTCAGTCCCTGGGACTCTGATGGGGGGAGGAGAGAACTGACTCCTATCTTGACTACCATATGTATCTCATGGTATGTACTCGTGTGTGCATACCTGCATATGAGCACACGCACACACTAAATATAATAACAGTTTGAAAAACAGAATGTGAATCCTGCCATTGTACTGCACACCTTTAATCTCAGCATTCAGGAGGCAGAGGCAGGCAGATCTCTGTGTCTGAGGCCAGCCTGGTCTACAGAATGAGTTCCAGGACAGCCAGGGCTACACAGAGAGAACCTGTCTCAAAATAACAACAACAAACAAAAAACAAAAAACAAATAAAAAACCCGAGGAGACAGAATGTGGAGCAGCCTCCTTGACTGAAAGGCCTCGTTCACATCCCCACTGTGGACATTCACCCTAGAACAGTAGCATTGTTCTGTAGTATTGTTTCTCAGCCTTCCTAAGGCTTCGACCCTTTAATACAGTTCCTCATGTTATGGCGACCCCCCAACCATAAAATTACTTTCATTGCTACTTCATTACTGTAATTTTTCTATTATCATGAATTATACTGTAAGTATCTATGTTTTCCGATGATCTGAGTGGACACCCATGAAAGCATCATTTGATCCCCAGAGGGACTGCTCTATAGGACAATAACTGGCTGAGGAAGGTATATTCCCAGTACCTGGATTCCAGGCACTGACACCAAATGTTTGTAGGATTTTTGGATTGTTTGATTTTATTTTATGTGTCTGGATGTTTTGGCTGCATATATGTTTGTGCATGCCTTGATCAGATTCCCTGGGGCTGGTGTTACATCTTGTTGTAAACTGCCAAATGTACATACCAAGTGTGTAAACATGTGGGTGATGGGAACTGAATCCAGATCTGCTTCAAGAGCTCCTGTTTGTTTGTTTACTCATTTTTGAGATGGGGTCTGTCTTTGTAGCCCTGGCTGCCGTCTAACTTACTAGGTAGACTAGGCTGGCCTCAAATTTAGAGAGATCTACTGAGTGCTGGGATTAAAGAAGTGTGCATCCCTGCCTGGCCCTATTTGTAGCTTTTTTTTTTTTGGTTTTTTGAGACAGAGTTTCTCTGTATAGCTCTGGCTGTCCTGGAACTCACTCTGTAGACCAGGCTGGCCTCAATCTCAGAAATCTGCCTGCCTCTGCCTCCCAAGTGCTGGGATTAAAGGCGTGAGCCACCACCGCCCAGCCATTTGTAGCTTTTAAGGTCTAGTTCTGCAGCTGAGAGCAGTCCCTGAGGATGTAACCTGATCTTAGAGTTGGGAGGCAGAGGAGGGAAGTACTTAACCTGGTCAGGGAAGAGAACCTGACTTTACTAGCAGCCAAGGCTCTCCAACCTGAATGCTCTTTCAGCCTCAGAACCTCAGGTGTTAGCAGCTGTCTCTGCGGCAGGCCAGGAGTCAGGGGAAGCCCCGTCCCCTCATGCCACTGCCTGCCTGGGCCCTGAAGCCCCTTCCTGTACAAATCCAGTTTGGTTGCACTTCACAAAGGACCGATAAATGGCTTTCCTTCTCTACCTGACCCTCTGACTAGAAACCCTTGAGTGACAGGGCGGGACTTGAAAAATTGGACCGGCTGTCCTCAAATACTCCACTGCTCTTGATATTCTTAGTGATCACTGCCTGGGTATAAAGGTTGCTGCTTCTGTCACCCTGCAGTATGTCCTTAAGTCTCCCTGACAAATTAGCTGTGTTGGTGGTCTCTGAGAAGATTATATAGGCCCTGCTAGGCGCTTCTGGGTACTGTTGTTCTAGGAAACTGGACTCTACCTTCTTTCCTAGCGTTTAGTCCTTTTAGCCCTGGGAAGGGAATCTGCAATTCTGTGTTTACGGTTTTGTAACCTTTTCCTTAGACTTCATCCAACATTGTAAAGACTTGAGGCTCCACAAAGCTTAAATCTGCTTGCTAGCTGTAAGTTCGATAAGCCCCTTCCCCCTCCATTCATTGGGGACCAATGAAGCCTGACCTTCAGGAAGGTGTGGCCGGGCCAGTGAGAGCCTTGGGGGTACATCAGGCCCAAAAGTCAAGACTAGCTTGAAGCCTCAAAGGGCTTCCAAGTGGGCCTCTTCCATCCCACAGAGCTGAGGGAGAAGTGAGCTCCCAGTCCTGTATTTTCCAGCTGAGATACCCTGGGGAGGGGCGGGGGGGGGGCGCAGCCCTGCTGTCACTGGCCACTTGTCCAGAGGCGAAGGAGGAGGACAGGCCCCATCCCCCACTGCTCCCTGGGGTGGGTCAGGCTCTGCGGTGCAGGTGGGGTCTCCTTCACCCCACCCGAAGTTCCTCCCTCTCGGCACTGGGTACGCGGTGGGCCAGCTGCGTCCCGCACCGTCTCGCCACAGGACCGACCCCTGGCCTTATCTGCTCCGGCAGCTTCCGCACCCCCACCCTGCCCCCGCCTCGGTGCGCCGGACCCCAGGGCCCAGGGGAGTCGGAGCCGCGGTGCTGCTGCCCAGCGGAGCGGAGAGCGCCGGCCCCCAGCTGGGCGGCGGAAGTGATCAGCCCCCAGCAGGGACCCTCCCTGCCATCCTGTCCACCCCAAGCCTGCAAGGGCTCCCCGAACCAGGCTGTCTCCACCCCCAATGGAAAGGTTCCCCCGGAGTCTCAGGGGACAAGGAAGCAGCGAAGGTCGTCAGGGTAATAGAGATTCTGACTGACAGCCCTCGCGTGTACACACACATATATACACACACACTCACACATACACACACAAACACACACCCACACCCACACACTCTCACACACACATACACACACTCACACACATACACATACTCACACACACACCTAGCGACATCTGCCCAGGGGTGGAAGGAAAGAGAAAGGTGGAGACACCTGAGAGAAAGTGAACAGAGAACCACAGACTAGCGATGTGTGCAGTGTACCCACTGAGAGGACACACCCCAGAAAACTATAGAGCGCCCCTGCACACGGTCAGAAAAAGAGCGAGGACTCCAACAGAGCGGCAACTACAAAAGAGAAAACACCTCCCGCTAACATTTAAAGGACGCCCAACCTCCCTGTGAGGAGGGAAATGCAAACGAAGACCTCGGTGGGATGCTATTTTCTACCATTGGTCAAGTAAAACGAACTAGCGGTGGTCTGAAGCAGGACAGCAGTGAGCCTGAAGGCTTTAGTGGGCTATGTAATGAGTGGTAGCTCATGTGGGTAGTAGACTAAGCCTCTGCCTGGACAAGCAGCAACAAACAAGCCAATAAAAATAAAATAAAATAAAACTAAGAACAAGCATGGCAGACTCAAGACCTTTAAAAGATGGCAACAGAACGGCCATTAGTGCACATCTCCAAACAGCCACGAGGAAAAGCGCTTGGCCTCCCCTTACAAAGCTGAAGTCAGCAGTCTGTAAGCGGATACAGTCCTGAGACTACTTACTGCCTGTGCTCCAAGACCATACATACCCCAGGCACACTGCTGGTAGCAATGTGGGGATAACCAAGTAGGTTAGCCTGAGAATGGATAAATCAGTTTCAGTGGATTCATTCACAGAAGTAGCAGTTAGTTCAACAAAGTATCTGAATGACCCAAAATTGCACAAAGTATCACAAAAGACTGACTACCACGTGAGTGCCTGCGTAGTGGGGGGAAAAAAGCCAGATCCGAAAGACAGGCATCTTGTAGATGCGTCTCAAAGCCAAGCCGAGTTACATCGTTATAAACAGCAGTGCCGAGCCCTCCGTTACTACTTCTACTAGAAACTAGCCATCAAATGGCTCCATTGAATGTCGGAAAAACTGTTAGAGTCCAGAAAATGGGGTTAGTTAAAAGGTAGCAAAGTAAAAGATTGAAATAGTTTTCCTTCTTGGAGCTGGAGAGAAGGTTCAGTGGTAAGAGTACTCACTGCTCTTGCAGAGGACCTAGGTTCCATTCCCAGCACCTTCACCAGGTGGCTTCACCAGCTTTAGGGGACCTGCCCACACATGGCACACATAAACTCCTGCAGGCACACACAGGCATTTAAAAATATGAATATTGAAAAATAACACCAGGCATAGTGGTGCACAGAACTTAGGAGGCAGAGGCAGGTGGATCTCTGTGAGTTGGAGACCAGCCTGGCTTACATAGTGAATTTCAGGACAGCCAGAAGGACATAGAGAGAACCTGTCTCAAAACACTAAGATAAACAATAAATAAATTAAAAAAAAATCTTCTTATTTTTTTACCAATAGTTTTCAAAGCTATTAAGACACTAAAATACCAGTAAAAAAATGTTCTCCCAAATGGGACTGGAGAGAAGGCTGTAATTAAGAGGCATTACAGCTCTTGCAGAGGCCCTGGATTGGATTCCTACACTCACACCAGGTGGTTCACAGCTTCTTATAACTCCAGTTACGGGGGGATCCAATGCCCTCTGGCTTCCGTGGGCACCCACATAAACATCATGCACATAAAACTCACACAGACACACACACACTTGCACATACATTTAATAATTGTGCAAAGCACATACAAAAACAATTGTAAAACTATCTAAATAATGAAAGAAAAAACTTAAAATTCTTTTTCCCTTATGAGGAAATGTTAAATCAAACAAAATTGTCCAAGTGTACACATATATTAAAGCACTGAGCTCACCGGTATCCCAGCACAGAGGCAGCTGAGGAAGGGTTAAATTCAAAACTAGCCTGGTACTCATGGTGAGACCTTGTTCAGAGAGAGAGAGACAGAGACAGAGACAGAGAGACAGAGAGAGAGAGACACAGAGACAGAGACAGAGAGACAGAGAGACAGAGAGACAGAGAGAGAGAAACAAAGAGAGGCAGACAGAGAGAGAGAGAGGTTGGTGGCACAATGTTTGCCTAATAAAGTCCTGGGTTTGGATTCCCAGCTCCAAAATACAAACCAAACAGGGCCAAAGTGCTGATCATCACAAAATTCGAGTTGCTTCAAAAAGGAGACAAGGAGATAGAATTGTGTTTTATTCATGAGAAAAAGTATAAGTAAACACAGAAATTAAATAAGACCCTAAAGAGCTAAGGTGACTTGCATAAAAGTGTAATGATTTTGCCCCAAATTAACACACCTGGGCCAGGACATAAAGGGGCGTGTCTTTATTGTATACTTCTATTCATATGGGTAAAGTTTCAAGGCAGGATTCCCCTGTCCACAAGTGTGCAGCCTTGGATAGTGGGTGGCCTTGGCTGTCCTCTGTAGGCCAGGCTGGCCTTGAACTCACAGAGATCCACCTGTCTTTGCCTTCTGAGTGATGGAACTAAAAGTGCACTTCCACTGCCCTGCAGAGTTTGTCTTTTCTAGGATGGTGCATTGGCTGAGGAAGAACCTAGGATATAAAGGACCCCAAATGCTCGACGTTAGAGCCTTCAGGGTGGATGGATATCTCTGAGAAAGGGAAAGAGGGAGCCTTGGAAACAGGCCGGACTTGAACTCACACGAATCCATCTGCCCCTGCCCCTGCCCCTGCCCCTGCCTTCTAAATGCTGTGGTTAAAGGTCACCACAGACAGCTAGGCTGGATTTTGATGGACATAGATGGTGTCAGGGCGAGGTGGAGGTTTCGGCATAGGCAAAGATAGAGAAGCTGGCACAAGGAGAGCACTGCTTCCTCATAGAACAGCTGCAGTGTGTGGGAGAGAGGAAAGCTCTGAGGAGTCACTAGCATCTTATAGCTCAAGAGTAAGTAAAGAAAGCACCCAGAAACTCAGAACCAAACATAGTTCACTCTGAATCCAATGACCTGGGACCACACTCCAGAGAGACAGGTGTACTGTCTATGGCCAGGGAACACCTGATGGAGCCTCATTTTGGCTGCCACCCAGGGCAATTCCTTTCCATAACACATTGCCACTTGCTTGCTAAACCATACAGAAGCCCTGTGAGGAGGACAAGTGCTTGCCCTCAGAAAGTCACATTGTGGAAGCCCTCAGCCGCAGCCCAAGGGTGCAGTCTTCGATAGTGGGTGGTTAGAGTACCAGCAGGGCCAGGCCAGGCTGGCCCCACCACTGCTTCATAAGTAACGTGCCCAGGGGTGGTCCCAGCTTCTGAGTTCTGAGAGCAGAGGCCTGGCTGGCTGTCCCCAGCTCAGGTAAAAGTGTTGAAAATAGAAATAAGGTGTTGAAGTGAAGTGCTAGACATCACAGTGGGGGCAGAGTAACAGACCTACAGCTACTGATCCCAGGGATCCCCTGGCCACACAGATCTGAGCAGTGCCCATTCCACCATGCAGGGATCTGTCTATCCAGCCCTCAGCCCAGCAAGTCCTTAGGGCCTTCAAATAATTGATAAGCATCAATAAATGTTCATATTTGCTCAGCAGGAAAAAGGGTAGAGACACCTTGTTTCTTGAGGTCTCTGTTCTTTGCATTGCTTTAACATTCTTTGTACATACTTGTAACATATTACATCTGTGTATTAATATCTAATATCTAATGTTAGTGTTATTTAATATTAATATTAATATCTAACCTTTGGGACTGGACAGACGGCTCAGTGGTTAAGGGGGTTTGTTGTTCTTGCAGAGTCCCAGCACTTGTGTCAGGAAGCTCTCAACATTGTAATCTGGCTATAGGGGATTCAGCCCCCCCTCTTCTGGCCTCTTCAGGTACCTGCACACATGCCCACGGCCCCCGATACAAATATTTTAATCTAGCCCTTATGTAAATCTTCCCACTGTCAGGCGTCCTCCTGAATGAGTGTCTCAGGCACCTTCATTCACAGTCCTCACAGAATCCAGTTCAGAATGAGGCTGGTGGCGTAAGCTTGGGGTCCCAGAATCCAGAAGGTGGAAGCAGAAGAGGTCAAGAGTTCAGGGCAAGCCTCAGCTTCATAGTAAACCTAAGACTAGCCTCATCTACAAGACACCCTGTCTAAAAAATAAACAAAACACCCAAAACTACTAATCTACCACATTTATCCACTTTACAGATTAAGAAACTGAGGCAAGTAATTTGTCCCAGGAAGTGTGGAACCAGATTTATCTTCTTTTATATATTTGAGAAATGATCTATGTGTCCTTCTCTGGCCTCAAACTCAGAGACCTGTTTCTACACACATTTTTTTAAAAAGTGCTTTTTCTTTTTTTCTGTTTATGATTTCCTGAGGAAATTTATGATATCATTCTAATATGAATAATCATTAATATTCATTATTTATTTTTCTTTCTCTCTGTGTGTGGAGGGATTGGTTTGGCTTTGGTCTTGAGATAGGGTCTCTCTATTTTTTAGCTCTTACTGACTTGGAACTCAATAGGCTAGACCTCACAAAAACCCTCTTGCCTCTGCCTCCCATGTGCTGGCCTTTTTTTTTTTTTTTACAAGGTCTTACTATGTAGCCCTGGGTGCTCTGGAACCATTATGTAGACCAGGCTGGCCTGGAACTCACAGAGAGCTAGCTGCCTGCATCTGACTCCCTAGTGCTGGGACTAAAGGTATGTGGCACCAACCAGGCACTCTTCTATAATTTTATTCACTCCTCACTACACACAGACACCAAGACCTAACACTCTAACTGCACATACCTGAACACTGCCAGAGAGAGGAACCCATTATGTAGACCAGGTTGGCCCCAAACACAGAGACCTACATGTGTCTGCCTCCTGAGTGCTACAATTAAAGGCATGTGGTACCATACCTAGTCTTATTCGTGTGTGTGTGTGTGTGTGTGTGTGTGTGTGTGTGTGTGTGTGAGAGAGAGAGAGAGAGAGAGAGAGAGAGAGAGAGAGAGAGAGACCCCAAAAGTGCACTACATACATGAGAAGCCCATGGAGATCACAAGAGGGCTCAGATTCCCTGGAGCTGGGATACAGGTGGTTGTGAGTCATCATTGGAGTGAGCAGCCCGTGCTCTCAGCTGCTGAGCCACCTCTCCTTCCCCACAAGATCACCTTTTTAAAGTCTGTTTCAAACAATGTATCTGTTCACCCTCCCTCCCAACTCTGCCCATGTCTCTGTCCCCGCCCCACACCCTTGCTCCTCTAATTCCTTAGATGCTGTTGTTGTTACTTCCAGGCCAAATGGGAAGAAGGTCTATAGTGAGTAGTACTTGTAGCTGGGTCTTGCTAGTGTCCTTGCTGGCCAGGAGCCCTTTGACCTCTAGAGGCAGGAATGCTGACAGTGTTATTGTGAAATCATTTGCCTATTGTGAGGTACTTTGCATAAGAGGACATGGGTGGCATACAGGGAGGAAGATATCTTTAAAGTTCCAGTATGGCATCACTAAACATCTTCTCCCTGTGACAAAGAATCTGATTAGGCATTCTGTCTCAGAGCTTCCAGAAGGTCCTAGAAGCACACCCTGGGAGACTTACAGGGCTGGCAAGGAGAGCCAGACAGGAGCATTTGGAAGGCACTGAAAGTCTAGAAAGCACATGTATTAGAATGCATTAGCCATGTGTGATGATGGTGCATGCCTGTAATCCCAGCACTCAGGAGGCAGAAGCAAGTGGATCTCTGTGAGTTCAAGACCAGCCTGGTCTACAAACGGAGTTGCAGGATAGCCAGGGCTGTTGCACAGAGAAACCCTGACTCAGGGTTGGAAGGTGGGGAAGTATAAAAGGTTGGGGTTGTAAGAGTGTTTGCCTGGTTTGCCCAGGATGTCAGCACTGCATAAACTGGATACCTATAGTCAGGAGGTCCACAAGTTCCAGGTCCTCCTCTGCTACATACGTAACAAGTTCAGAGACAGTCTAGCATGAGACCTTTTATCAAAAATATATAAACAAATAAACCAAGAGCAGTAGTACCCGTATTTAATTCAAGCACTGAGGAGGCAGAAGTAGGCAGATCTCTGTAAGTTCAAAGCCAGCCACATCTACATAGCAAGTTCCAGAACAGGCAGGGCTACAAAGGGCAATCCAATCTCAAAATAAAACAACACACACTGTGAGGTAGCTGAGGGAGGCATCAGCTGTCAAGTGTGAGTTCAGTCTGCTCTCAGAGCACCCAGAAGGAAAAAGGGACCACAGAGAGCTGCAATGGGAGGTGAGGACTAATGAGACTTAAGAGCCCCTGACTAATGAGACTTAAGAGCCCCTCACTCTGTCACAATCTGCCCAAGGGAGTACTCATTCGGCCTCTGCTGAATGTCTTCGATGTCAGTTACTGGCTGTGTCCCAGAAAAGGATACAAACATGTATTGGACCTCAAAGGAGGGTGTGTGTGTGTGTGGGGGGGGGTGTTAGGCCACATTCACATTGAACATTGAACATTGTGTTCAAGCTTAGACATGGGGTAGCTACCACATGCCCTAGGTAGAGGTACATCCAAGTTGAATTCTGGCGCTGCCATATATGTGTGGCCGTCTGAACTTAGGCCAACAGTCAGTACCCGCCACCTGAAGGATGAAATGATTGGATGAGGTAACACTAAGTAGATGGTCAGTAAAAGGCTACACTAAATCAGAGAACTGCAGTAATTATGATTGCCATCAATTGCTCCACTAGTCTAGGAGTTCAGGCACAGCTAGTGTCAGTGTAAGAGAACACAAAGTCCTTTGTATCCTGCTTGGAATTCCAGGGCACAGGGTCTAGAAACATGTATGGGACTTCAAAGGGTTACGGTCCTGGAGACCGTGGCCTGAGGTTCCAAGCGAAAAACCAAAGCATAAAAATAATTCGATGAGTAAGAATAAAATTCCCTCTTCTGAGGTACCCAGGGCCAGGCCCCTCCTTGCGGCAGGCACTTCCCCTTTCCCTAGCTCATGGAGGAGCCAGGCCCGCTGACTCAAAGGAGAACCACAGCCCTGCTCCTATCCCAGGACAGGGCGGTTTGGCAGCCGCGCGCGCCCCCGTGTGGCCTCTGGTGGAACTGCATTCTCAGAAGGACAGCAGCTGCCACACTCAAGCCCCGCCGCCCGGTTGACCCGAGTTCCCGCATGGGTGCCGCCCTCACCCTAGCTTAGCTTGGCTAAACGCGATGCCCACGAGGGTACCCACTTCCGTCCTGCCCTCCCCGCAGCCCCATAATCCGCCCCGAGCGGAAGTGCGCTGACCGCGCGGGTCCCCCATGGTAAGAGGCGGAAGCGCCCCCCCGCCGCCGCTCCGTCTAGCCCCCCGGAGCCCTGCGCGTGGAGTTCCGGACTGTCCCGTGTGACGTGGCTGCACGCCGGGGGTGGCTCCGGGCTAGGGGCCTAGTGGCGGGGCCGGGCGAGGCAGAGCCGGGGCGGGGCGTGAGACTGCAGCTGGATGGCCGGGCCCGCCCGGAGCGCTGCATCTGCTGCCGCTGCCACCTCTGCCACTGCGCGGTGAGTGATCGATCGCTGGACCCTCAGGCCGGCGTTCGGGGCGGGATGGACCTTGTCAATTCCCAAACCTGTCGCGACTCGTCCACAGTTCAGGAGTTGAACTTGCCTGCTCTTTGGCTCTTTACCTCTGTCGTTCTACACACTGCCCCTCAGCCCTCCCCGCTGCCCCGCTTCTGGTCTTCTCCTTCCACCAGACATTCTAGCTCACTTTATTGACTCTCCTTTCTCTTGCTTTCTCCTTTCTCTCCATACACCATACTTCTCTGTTAAACCTGTGGTCCCCCTTGCCTTTGTATGACCCGCTAAGGACTTGGCCTGGGTAGGGCCTGCCTTGGTCCCAGTGAAGCTTTGCTAGTGTTTTGTGTGTGTGTGTGTGTGTGTGATGGTGTTGGCAGTAGCGGCAGCGGGGGGCGGGGTGTCGGGGAGGGGGCTGGGGTCACTAATTATGGCCTGAAGATTCCAGACATAGGCTTGTAGCCCACCAACCAGAGACAGATGATTCCTCTCTTAACATCCATTAGCAGATGAGGAAACTGAGGCAGTTTCAAGGTCACAGGCAGTATCAGACGGGGCAGGTCACATTTAAACTTGCCAGATTGAACTTCTTGCTTGGTTGACTCACATCCCCATCCGGCGATCAGTCTGCAGAGCACATTCCTTCTGGGAGTGCTTCAGGCCTCCCTGGCATTCTGAGGACTTGTATTCCCTCCTTTATGCTAGTAGCTACCTGCATTGTCAAGCCCACCTCATATTCATAGCTCTGTTAGGGAGCTCTGTTACCTCATCCATTCCCTGATGAGGACACTGAGGCTCAGGCTCAAAAGGGACTGCAGGAATTGCTCACAGTCAAATAGTTAACCAAATTAATTAGCCATAAGGTACCCTAGCCTCTATCCCTGGGAGGCATCTCTTCTCTTCAGCTCCACCTCTCGTCTCTTGATCATTTAGGAGGAAGAGGTTTGGACCATGACTCAGTTTCCCCACCTGTGTTTCTTTGTGCCACCCCATCAAGCTAAACAGTGCTGGCCTTAGACCCTGGGCACATTCTGGCAGCCAAGCCTCTCCTGGCACCTAGAGTCACCCTGCAGGGATGGTCCCTCCTCCAGTGGTGAAGGAGCCCAGCCAGTGCCTCACCCAGTCATTAAGGAAAGTTTAGCCTCAGGCGGACACATTGACACACAGGCTGGAGCCAGCTCAGAAGGAAAAAATGTGTGGTTCTTGGGAGAAGTGTAGATGGGCAGAGGATGCTCTGTGCACCCACCCTTGGGATTTTTTCCTCTGCAGAGTAAGCAGGAGAGTGATGCCATGACCAGCTGAGAGGCGGGAAGAGATGCTGGGCTTCCTAAGTGGGATATGTGGTCCAGCTCACATGGGCACTCTTTGTGTTTTCTAGCACCCGGCATGCCTGGATGTCCCTGCCCTGGCTGTGGTATGGCAGGCCAAAGGCTCCTCTTCCTCACTGTCCTTGCCCTGGAGCTCCTGGAAAGGGCTGGAGGGTCCCAGCCAGCCCTCCGGAGCCTGGGGGCTGCAGCTGCCTGTCGCCTGGATAATAAAGAAAGCGAGTCCTGGGGGACTCTGCTGAGTGCTGAGCGACTAGACACCTGGATCTGCTCTCTCTTGGGCTCTCTCATGGTTGGGCTCAGTGGGGTTTTCCCCTTGCTGGTCATTCCCTTGGAGATGGGGACCATGTTACAGTCAGAAGGTGAGTGGCCCTCCAGTAGATGAGCATCAGTCAGAAGGGTAGGAAACATGCTGCTTGCTCTTGGGAAGTGCCAGGTACACTAGACATAGTATGCCTAGCATAGAGTCCAGTGTCCTGTGAGCATAGGGTATGCATATTCATTTGTTCATTCATGTATGCATCTGTTTATTATTTCAGTCAACAAACATTGCCCGGACTCAATATGAACACTGGCTGGCAATATAGCTGCCATATCACCAGGGCTCAAATCCTGGCTCTGCCACCCACCTGTAGTACAGGGCAGGTTACTTAACCTCACTCTGCCTCAGTCTGTCAGACTTTCAAATAAGGATAAGTCTGAGCATGTCATTTAGTAGTAGAATGCTTGCCTAACATGTTCGAGGCCTGGGTTCAATTCCCAACACCCCCCAAATGAACATACTAACTTCATAGATGAAGTACTTGGAGGATTGCCTAACGCAAGGAAGGGGCAGGTGTTTAAAGGCTCATGTTGAATCCTGGGTGCAGAGGTGAGCAAGTGCTTCGGGCCCCCTGTCTCCAGTTTTGTTTAGAGGAGTAAAGGCTAGGGATGTACTGTCATGGTATTGTACTTGCCTGGTGTACAGCAGCTCAGTCTCCGGCACTGCATGAGACTGGATATGGTAGCATACACTTGAGCGAAGACAAAAGAATCAGAAACTCAAGGTCATCTTTAAGTATGGAGCCAGGCAGAGGCCAGCCTGTGCTATATGAAATCCTTTCTCAAAAAAATAAAGAGGGAGGTTGGAGCTGGAGAGACAGCTCAGGTGTTGAGAGCACATCCTGCTCTTCCAGAGGATCCAGGTTTGACTGCCAGGATGCACATCAGGTGGCTCACAACTGTCTGTGACTACAGCTCCAGCAGGGTGCTCTGGTCTCAGCAGGCGCCTGCACTCGTAATACATATAGTTAAAAATAGGAATAAATCGTAGAAAAGGAAGGGCTGGTAAAATGGCTCAGGGTGTTAAGCTGCTTATCCTGCAAGCCTGGCAAACCGAGTTCATTCCTGAAAGCCATGTAAAGGTGGAGGGAGAGAACACTCCGTAAAGTTGTCCTCTGACCTCCATATGTACACTCATGTATCCATACTCACACACGTTATAAGTAAGTAAGTAAATAAATAAATAAATAAATAAATAGAAATACTCTTAGCCTTTTACCGGTTGCCAGGCTCAGGATCATTCAGTAATACAGATGGTTCCTGGATGGTGGTGCCTGTCTGATGGTGCCTACCAGTTGTAAACAGACCCTCTCTGGAGCCTGTCATGTCCATGCAGCAGGTGTGCCTCTTCAGACAGCCCAGGCTGTGGGATAGCCCTGTGGCAGAATGATTACTTGATGTGTGTGAGGCCTGGGCAGGGTCTGTATAGGATGCATTTGGAGTGTTGATATTCCCATTTTACAAGTGCTCTCTGGCCAACCTGGAAACAGCACAGTCCCTGTGGGCTAGTGTCCCTCTAGGCGTCAGCTGCTCTATTATCTGATGAGATTAATATGGCTTCCATGTATTCCATAATGCACTTCCAAATCTGAATGTGCAAGCCAGTAAAAGTCTCAAGATCCTGTCAGTTTTCTTTTATTTATTTATTTTTTCGAGACAGGGTTTCTCTGTGTATCCCTGACTGTCTTGGAACTCACTTTGTAGACCAGGCTGGTCTCGAACTCAGAAATCCGCGCCTGCCTCTGCCTCCCAAGTGCTGGGATCAAAGGTGTGCACCACTACTTCCTGGCTCCTGTCAGTTTTCTAAGGGTAGCACTAGCTGAGAAGAGAAATTCCCATTTAGTCAACATGTGTTATTTAACTCTGCCAAGATCCAATTTATACACGGGTAAACTAAATCTCAGAAGTTTCTATCTTGTGGTTGCCATCGGATGGATTAGAGATCTGGACCTTGCTAGGGTCCAAGCCCATCTCTTAACCAATAGTGAATCCACAATGATTCCACATTCCACATTCCACATTCCACGGTAGATCCTTCTGAGCACCCTGCCCTTGCTGGGCCTGTGATGGATGTGGAGATCCAGAAGAGTAGTAGCCCAAATCCAGCCTTTGGAAGCTTGCAGTCTAGAAAGCCAGTAAGGTGGGCGAGCTTAGTAGCAGAGGCTCAGCTCAGCGCTGGACCTCTTGTCTCTGCTTTGCAGCTGGAGCCTGGCGACTGAAGCAGCTGCTCAGCTTTGCCTTAGGTGGACTCTTGGGCAATGTGTTTCTGCACCTGCTGCCGGAGGCGTGGGCCTACACCTGTAACATCAGTCCCGGTGAGTGAGAACATGAGGCAGGATAGAAGCTGGTGCCCATCCCCAGGGTTAACCTAGGCCCTGCTGGCTCTACAGGGTCTGGGAGAGGGATATGGGAAGAGAGATCCAGAAAGGCTTGTTTGAGAGGGAAAGTCTAATCCTGATGCCCTGGCCTCTTTGGGAGTTCTAGGCCCCAGCTGCTTGTTCAGTAGGTTGTCCCCAACACACAGCTGGCAACCCCTCCATGCCCTGAACTAGCTCTGATCTAGGCCCCATTCCAAATGGCTCCCTTCTAGCCACTGGCTTGGCATGGCCTGTTAGTGCTCCCCCTGCAGGTGGTGAAGGGCAGAGTTTGCAACGACAGCAACAGCTGGGGCTATGGGTCATTGCTGGCTTCCTGACCTTCCTGGCATTGGAGAAGATGTTCCTCAGTAGCAAGGAGGAGGACCCCAGCCAGGTGAGCCCCAAGCCCCAGAGCCTAGATATATCAGGGTTTTTTTTCCCTAAAGTGGGACCCAAGGCCTGGAGAAGCCTAGGGTCTAAGTTAAGTCTAAGATATCTCCTGGCTCTCTTTCCTTACTCTTGAGAGCAACATTAGCCTCTGAAGTAGTTTAACTATATAGATCCGTGGTTCTCAACCTGGGGGGTCAAACCACCCTTTCACAGAGGTTGCCTAAGATCATCTGCATATCAAATATTTACATTACAACTCATAACAGTAGCAAAAATTACAGACATGAAGTAGCAACAAAATAATTTTATGGGTAGGGGTCAGCACAACATGAGAAACTGTATGAAGGGGTTGCAGCATGAGAAAGGTTGAGAACTGCCGGGTGGTGGTGACACACACCTTTAATCCCAGCACTTGGGAGGCAGAGGCAGGCAGATTTCTGAGTTCCAGGCCAGGCTGGTCTTCAGAGTGAGCTCCAGGACAGCCAGGGCTATACAGAGAAACCCTGTCTCGAAAAACCAAAAAAAAAAAAAAAAAAAAAGGTTGAGAACCACTGTTGTAGGTGGATAGTAACAGCAGTGGGGGGTTGAGGTCTAATGACTTTGAGGAACCCAGCTGATGATCAGCAAAGTCTAGCCAGATCAAAGAGGTATTCATCTTCTCTTGTCCTCATTCTCTCTTTCTGCCTGTCTGTCTGAGTGGGGGGGCATCTAATGTCTCCTCTCTCTCCTTCTTCTGGCTGTAGGCCCCCAGCAAAGACCCCACTGCTGCCGCGCTCAATGGAGGCCACTGTCTGGCCCAGCCGGCTGCAGAGCCCGGCCTGAGAGCCGTGGTCCGGAACCTCAAAGTGAGTGGCCCATGCGGGCCCCCCTCCTGCAGCTGCAGAGCTGAATGGCTGACTCAGCTCTGCCTCCCTGGCTCAGCCTGGCTTTCTCTCCCCTCATCCAGGTCAGTGGCTATCTCAACCTGCTTGCCAACACCATAGACAACTTCACTCATGGGCTGGCAGTGGCTGCCAGCTTCCTTGTGAGCAAAAAGGTAAGGGGTGGGACAAGTAGACCTCTGGCATTTCTGGTGGGAATGACACCAATGTCTACCAGTTAGATCCGTCTTCAAAACAGTCTTTACTTCTTGCTTTTATTAACAGTACCTTTGTGAAGCCGGGTCCCTATTCCTCTCCTGGATGCTGCCTTAGTCACTTCACTGTCTGCCTTCACCTTTATTGTCCTCAAAGATCTCTTTTTGTTTGCATATTTGTGCTGGTGCCACGTGCATGTGCCTGTGCTTTTGGAGGCCAAAAGGTCCTCAAGCCAGATTTGGATCCCCTGGAGCTGGAGCTACGGCAATTGTGAGCCACCTAGTGTGGGTGCTGGGAACTGAACTTGGGTCCTCTGGAATAGCTGTAAGAACTCGTAACCTCTGATCCCCCTACCTCCATTGGACCCTTTGTCCCAAGCAACTGTTGTTGCCAGCACTCCCCATTTGGATGCCTCTCTCAAGCTCCTAGACTTGGCCTTGCCCACCAGTAGACACTTCTTCCTTCACCTCCCACTGCCTTCTATGTTCTGGTCCCAGTGGCTTGTCTACCCCCCAACACTGGCCATTCACTGTGCCCTCTGCCTGGAATGTTCTTCCTCCCACTCTTGGAGCAGCTGACTGACTCCTCCATCCCTCAGGCAAGCCTCAGTTTAAATGTACTTCAGGAGACAATCTGCTGCTCGCATCCTCCAGTTGGGCACCTGCTCTCCAGGCCCTGTCCCAAGGCACCTGTCCATACTTGGTCACAGCACTGCTCTATGTGGAACCACGGAGGTGTTTGCGTTTTGTAATCCTGACTCTACCAAGCATGTCCATCCTGCAGCTTGGGGTTGCACATGTCTCAGTGTGCTATGAATGCAGCCCAGCACATCTGTAGTGACCTTATTAAGTCTGAGAGGCAAGCTCTTTGTCTCCTTTAGTCGCTACTGTCTTTCCTATAGCTACAGTGTCCTGCCCAAAGCAGACTCAAAGCAGAATACATGTTTATGAGGGACTGGGTATGGGGAAGCCTAATAACCCAGTAAAGGAATCATAGACTCAGACTTGAATCTCTGCAGATTGGGCTTCTAACCACCATGGCCATCCTCCTGCATGAGATCCCTCATGAGGTAAGTGCCCAGATTGTAGTCTTAGAATCAGGGATCCCAAGGTTCCCATGCTCAACATGGGTGTGCAACTTGTTCAGGGATTTGGGGTGGGCCTTGCCCACTGAAGTGGGCTAGGGGAGGCGGGGCACAGCTTCATTAGACACTGGCCCAGGGGTAGGGTTGACAGGAGGCTGGGTGTGCCTGTGATCTGGTTCTTGGTTGAACATCTGAGCCTTTCCTCAGGTGGGTGACTTTGCTATCCTGCTCCGAGCTGGCTTTGACCGATGGACTGCTGCCAAGCTACAGTTTTCTACAGCTCTGGGAGGCCTTCTGGGGGCCTGCTTTGCCATCTGTACGCAGTCCCCTAAAGGAGTAGGTACGAGAGTGGTGAACAGTGGTGCTCAAGAGGTACACCAGCCAAAGGACACCTTTGCCCTGCTGCCATTGGGGTAGTGTCTGCCTGGTGTCCCGTGCAGGTGGGTGAGGTACACAGTGCCCTGAGCTCACTACCAGTTGACCCTCCCTACAGAGGAGACGGTGGTGTGGATCCTGCCCTTCACCTCTGGAGGCTTTCTCTATATTGCCCTGGTGAATGTGCTGCCTGACCTCTTGGAAGAAGAGGACCCATGGTGAGCAACCTGCTGGGATGGTTGATGGGGCCCAGGAGGAGCTGCTGCCTCTGCCCACCTGCCCTAAACCTCCCCTCTCCCAACAGGCACTCCCTGCAACAGGTGCTGCTGCTCTGCTCCGGTATCCTGGTGATGGTGCTGCTTTCACTGTTTGTTGAATAACCACTGCTGACAGCCCACTCTGCATAGGAAGCAATAAGAGACTCCAGTTTGTTCTGTGACTGTGTGTGTGGGAGGCAGAGGGTAAAGGCTAGAGCCAGCCTCTCACTGGACAGAGGCTGTGAGAGAGACCGACACTGTGATCCAGACACTGTGGGTCCAGAGCCCAACATAGCACCTGCCCGGCCACCCCACTGTCACCTAGCAGCAAGGAGTGACAACACCGGTGCCAGCCCAGGCCTCACTTCTCATTGACAAAGGAACCAGCCCAAGGAGCCCAGGGCTACAGCCCAAAGAAGGCCAAAGCCCAAAGTTATTCCTCCTGAGGTAGAGCTCTAGCCCAAGAGGAAAACAAAAAAGAACCAAACCCTCTGCTCACACATCTAGGCCCCAAGCACCGTAGAGTCAGAGGCTGCACAGCTGTCCTCTGCTGTCCATTTTCCTTACCCCACCTACGCCCCCTCTACAGCCAAAGAAAGGGGAGCACCAGCCCCTACTCAACATTGATGTCCTACCCCTCCCCAGCACCAAGCTAGCAGCTGCCCCAAGACCTCTTCCAAGGGGCAGCCAGCCTGGCCAGCATGTTTCCCCAACAAATGCTCCCTGGCCACACGAGCAGCTCTCACCACCTCCTGCTGCCAAACAGCAGCCTGCAAGTCAGCAAGTGGTCCAGGCTGGCAGTCTCCCAGCACAGTTCTCCGGGATGCTCCTGCCAGCACAGGGTCCAGCAGGCATGCATGCCCCAGGCAGAGAGGATGAGCCGTGTTGCTCTTCCCTGCTCAGGGGCCCTTGTGCTTTGGGTTAAGAGTAAGATGGGGGTGGTGAAGGCTCCACATTGTCAGTGCTCAGGAATGTGAACTGGGAGAATGCTGAAGCCATAATCCCCAACTATTTCCCTTGGCTGGCGCCCAGGAACTCAGCTGGCCCAATCTACAGCCAGACTCCAGCCCTGCTGCTCAACTGTGGATGTTAGCGAAGTGGCCACTGAAGAAACTGAATGATTCCACAGCAGTTGTGCTGTGGCTCATCTTTACCTGTAAATACTTGTTCTGTAGATATAAATATTACTTAGACCGGCTGCCTCTCCCACATACTAGGGTTGTCAAGCAGCTCTTCCTGAGTGCTCTCCACAGGTTTGTCTGCTATACTTGCTGTGCATCTCCAAAGGCTTCCTATTTTCCTGCCATGTTTCATTGTTACCTTTTTATCCCAGTAATGCTTGAGCACCCATTTGAGCCTTCCTCATCATCAGTGATCTTACGGACATAAAAAGCCAAGATATTTATTTCCCTGTTCCCCCTTAACAGTTCTCATCTGGGGACTTAGAGCCACAAAGTCATCTCCTGCTTTTACTTCAGTGAGATTGTAGTTCATTTAAGAAAGCTAGGTGTGGTGTCACTGTAATTTCAGCAACCAGGAATGGAGGCAGCAGCAGAATCGAGTTAAAAGGCCAGCCTAGGCTACAGAAAACCCACATTGTGGAAAAACAAAGGGGAAGGAGGAGGCATGGGGGAAGGAGCTCTGGATATAGTAATATATCAGCCAACCTTGGCTCCATAAGACCCTGTCTCACTTGAGCCTTCCCATACTACACATTTCCCTAACATGGGCTAGAGAAGAGGGTCTTTACCAAGCTCCTGTGCTCTGATTGCACCATTATCCTCACACAGCAGGGGGCACTGCATCTCCATCAGCAGTTGCAGGAGAATCCTATCCACTTTTCCCAGCCAATAAACAGCCTTCAGCAGTCCACTGGTTGGGACAAACCATCTGTGTGGTGCACATTTGAGTCCAGAGCAAGAAGGTGGGAAACCAAATCTGCCAGGGCCTTAGCTGGGAATGCTCAGCTGCCAGTGTCCCCATCAGCACAAGAGATCTGTTTCACCTAGCTGACTAAGATAATTGTCTAAGGACCTTAGGCCTGAAAGGTCCAAGCCCAGTTGTCTTTCATGTCAGCAGGTGCTCACTGAGGACTGTGGCATGAAGCCCTGCTGGGAAGCTGACAAACGCATGCCAAGGATTACCATCCACCACTGTATTCAGCCCCAAAGTATGTAGAAGAGGATCCTGTAATACTGTGAGGGGAAGGGAAGGTGAGGGTGGTACCTGCACTGACTCATTTCATGGCCAAGAGCAAATCCCACCTGGTTAAGAAGACAGGATGTGCAGGATTTTGTCCTACGTGTAGGGCAGAGGACAAAATCACACTATAGCTGTTGAGTGCCTGGAGCCACACCATGATCAACAAGGAGCAACATGGGGAGGGTAAAACTAGAGAGCTAGCAAGGTGGCCCGCATGGCATGACTATAGCTTACTAGTCATGTCCGCTTGGGAAGAGGAAAGAAGAAAGGGAAGCAGCAGGGCTTGCCTTTTTTTTTTTTTTTTTTTTTGGCCCTTTTTGGCAATAAAGTGGAAATTTTTTGATGACTAACAACTTTGAAAGGTCTTTCAAGGCTGCCAAAGCCACTGGTAAAACAGCTCAATGGAAAGTTGAATGATGGGCCAGACAAGGTGGCACACAGCTTTAATCCCAGCACTCTTGAAACTAATCTCAGGGGCCACAAGCCTCTGAGTTCAAGGCCAACCTTGTCTACATAAAGTTCCAGTGCACTTTCAGCCCAGCTGCTTAATTGCACCTGTAAAATGAGGACACCCAGGCCAGTAAGATGGATTTGTGGATAAACACACTCATGGCATAACCTGAGTTCAATTCCCAGAATCCAGGTAAATACACAGACACCCAGTGGTGATCCTGATAAGTTATGCATTAAGACCTATTTAGGGCTGGGGAATGTACCTTATAGTTGGTAGAGTCCTTACCTAATAAATACTAAATCCTACATCCATTCCAGTGCCACATAAAACTGGGAATGGTGGGACATGCCTGTGACCTCTGCACTTGGGTAGCAAGAACAGGGCTGGCAAGACCACAGCAGACGGAAGGCTGTGGGGCTCCAGACAGAGCTGGGCAGATGCAGAACTCGGTTGGTGAGAAAACAGTGTGGATCTTGCTAAAGGTTATTCTGTGAACCAGAAAAAATGAAAAGAGCTAATAAAGTCATGGAGAAACATGTGGCCTAAAAGCCAAGACTAGGGGATTATTTCACCAACTAAAACCCTAAATGTTGGTTTCACAAGACAAGAACTAGAGTACCAAAATGCAAAGTGGCCTCTTCCCTCTGGACTCTAAAAAGGTCAGAGCTATGGCAATGAACAGTGGAGAGAAGACGTAAGGAGACTGTGGGAGGAAGGACTGGGGAGGCCTCAAGGCAACAGCTGTGCCCTGTACCTCCCTGCCTTGGGGCCTCACTCAGCTGGCTTGGGGCCCATGGCCATCTATAGGATTTTTGAGGCTGTAGCTCCCCAGGAAAAGGCCTTCTCCATACATTCCACTCCCACCCAGAGTCCACGGAGGCTGAGAAAGATTGTGGCAAGGAACAGAAAACACCTTTTATTATCAACTTTAGCCTACAGACCAGCGGACAGACTAGAGGTGTCCCTAGGCATAGTACTGTAGGTTGGCTTTCTTCTTGGCCTGAACCTCCAGGATGCCCTCCATGTAGTCCTCGTGAGTAAGCTCCGTGGCACCCCTGCGCAGTGCAATCATACCCTGCAGCCAGGATAGATATGATCTAGAATGCCTCCATGCATTTCCAACTTCCAAAAGCATGGGTTCCTGAAAGGGCAAGGCTTGAAACAATCCACCCACCCACCCTGACCACTCACCGCCTCCACACACACAGCCTTGCACTGGGCCCCATTGAAGTCATCAGTGCAACGAGCCAGCTCTTCATAGTTCACATCAGGGCTGGAGAAAGGACAAGACACCACAGAACTGGATTAGTCGAGGGGAGGGAACAGCAAAGGGAAGATGTCCTACTATGTACCCATCAAACAATAAAAGCAACTTGCTTTCTGCTGGCAGGTAAATCTTTATCCACCCTGACTGTTCTTCTCAGCATACATGAGATTGGACAAGCTCTTTACAGGACCTCTGACACACCAGCCTTCTAGAACCCTGCATCTGAGATCCCAAGAAGCAAGTCTGCCTTGAGGCTGGGAACATGAGGTTATATAGACAAGACAATATGACTCCTGATGAAGCCATGTATCAGCCAGCACAATGTAGCTGCCCATCATCTGCCCTCATGCGCCAAGCACTGTGCCTAAGACATCACCACGGCTAATGCTCAAAGTGGAATGATTTATCCTCAAGTTTCAAAAACAACATACTTTAGAGGTTTAGGTCACATGCTGAAAGTAGTACAGCTCTGAGTTCAGATCATCTGGTCCTGGTTAGGTTCTAAGCCATGCTTGGGCTGTGCCCATCTACTGGGCTGTGAAGGCCTATGTGTCTTCAATGGGAGGATGAAGCACAGGTGACTTTGAGTACCACAGCACCCAGGAGGGTCTGAGCCCCAGCAAAACTCTACCTCAGACAGCCGGAGAGAAATAGAGGCTATGTGCATGCATGGAGGGGGGATGGATCAACAGTATAGGAGTCATAAAAATTGAGGGCTCAAAAAGCTGTTGCAGCTGACCTGACATTCATCTTCCGTGAGTGGATCTGCATGATTCTGGCTCTGGCCTCCTCGTTGGGCATTGGAAACTCAATCTTGCGGTCCAGGCGGCCTGAGCGCAGCAGGGCAGGGTCCAAGATGTCCACCCTGTTAGTGGCTGCAATTACCTAAGGAAGAGGGGGAGCAGCAACCTGAACAGAAGAGCGGGACATACACTGACAAGCCCAAGTTACAGCAGTAACAGGAGGCAGCCAGGGAACGGGGAAGACAGAGCC
Organism: Mastomys coucha; assembly: GCF_008632895.1. Classification (NCBI taxonomy): domain Eukaryota; kingdom Metazoa; phylum Chordata; class Mammalia; order Rodentia; family Muridae; genus Mastomys; species Mastomys coucha. The sequence goes on along the minus strand of NW_022196897.1, from coordinate 77,137,261 downwards.
CGAGCCCTTCTTCACTCACCTTTACTTGAGTGTTGGGCTGGAAGCCATCCAGCTGGTTCAGAAGCTCCAGCATGGTCCTCTGCACCTCTCGGTCCCCTGCCTTTTCACTGTCGAAGCTGCGGTGTACAAGAGCCCGAGATGCCAGTGGCATCACGGCATAAGCATAAGCTATTCCAACTTGTCCAGGGAAATGGTTGCCTCACCTTGAGGCTCCCAGCCCAGGGACTGATACAGAGAAAGGTTCACCGGTATATTAACTGCAGCATGCAAAGCTTGCAGAGGCTTCTGGGATCAGTGCTGGGCTAGTGACAAACTGTGAGCAGAAATGGCCAGGGCCAGGGCTGCGGCTCTGAGCTATGCATGATCCCACAGAACTTCGCTCAGAAATACTTAGGATCAGGAACCCAGACAGCTAACCTTTGGAAGGATTCTTGCGTCTAAAAACAATGGCCAGGCAACCACCCAACGAGTGGAAAGAGCTAAAACCAATCGGATACTGGGAGGGTGTCCAGGATGGGGGTGGAGGCAGAATGAGACTGGCAGAATGAGCCACACAAATCTAGTATTTATGCTAAGGAGCAATGGGATGACCTAGGAATGGTTTTAAATAGTGTATGACGGACTTTGAAAACATGTGAAATGACTAGATTTCTTTTTTGAGAGCAAGGTGTTAGCTGTGAGAATTTAGTAAGCAGAAAAATAGAAGTGTTACTACCCAAGGACAGGGGGAAACAGGATGGGAAAGAGCTAGAATTTAGCATAGCTTGGAGTTGGGCTCCCAGCTCACCCCTCACCCCCAAGGACCATTGGAAGTCCCTAGCGCTCCCGTACCGCTTGGTACCAATGGCATCCAATTCATCTATGAAGATAATAGATGGTGCCTTCTCCTTGGCCAGGGCAAAGGCATCACGAACCAGCTTGGCACCGTCTCCAATAAACATCTGCACCAGCTGAGGGCCTGCCAGCTTCAAGAACGTGGCCTGAGAGAAGGTACAGATCAGACCAAAGGCACGAGAGGCTCAAAGAATCAAGTCTGTTTCATACAGCGTCAAGTACCCCCACCTCCTCCTCACCCCCTGCCCACACACACCTTGGTCTGAGCAGCACAGGCTCGGGCAAGTAGAGTCTTCCCTGTACCAGGCGGCCCATACATCAGCACTCCTTTTGGGGGCTGGATACCCAAGTTCTCAAACTTCTCTTTGTGGTTCATAGGCAGGACAATGGCTTCCACCAGCTGCCAGGAAGAAGTCCTGGGTGAGGAAAGTGATGCCCTGAGGGATCCTACAGCCCAAATCTAGTCTGCATCTTTCCTACTCTAATGCAGGACAGTCTTCTCTCCTCTCTCAACAAAAAGACATTAATGTCCCCATTTCCCATCCTAAGGACAGCCAGGGAAGAACTGAAAGATAAGGACACTGGTCTGCACTAGGCCCATGGCTCAGATAGTAAGAGTGCAAGCTGTGCAAGCACAAAGACCTAAGTTCAAATCTCCAGCACTGGGCTGGAGGGACGGCTCAGCACTTAAGAGCACTGACTGCTCTTCCAGAGGTCCTGAGTTCAATTCTCAGCAACCACATGGTGGCTTGTAACCATCTGTAATGAGATCTGATGCCTTCTTCTGCTGTGTGTTGAGGACAGTAACTGTGTACTCATATATAAGATAAATAAAAATCATTTAAAAGCTGGGCAGTGGTGGCACACGTCTTTAATCCCAGCACTTGGGAGGCAAAGGCAGGCAGATTTCTGAGTTCAAGGCCAGCCAGGTCTACAGAGTGAGTTCCAGGACAGCCAGGGCTATCAGAGAAACTCTGTCTCAAAAAAAAAAACAAACCTCCAGCAACCATGTAAAAATCCAGGCTATAAAACATAAGCCCATAACCCCGGTACTGTGGGTCAGAGTCAGGAGGATCAGTGGGGTTTGCTGACCATCAGCCTAGAGCCAGGCACAGTGAGGGACCACGTCTCATAGGAAAAGGGTGGAGTAAAGATCAGGGTATTTACATTTTCTGTGTATGTATGCACTTACACAAGCACTTACACCACACACACAGGGAGGAGGGAGGGAAGGAAGACACTAGGGCAAAAACTGGGAGCCTGGGTGGAGTTTTTGCTCTGGACCTTTATGTGGCCTTGGGCAATCTCCAACCTCTCTGGAATCCAGGCTGTGAGCATCTGACACTGTCTTTGTTTTGTTTTGTTTGTTTTGTTTTTCCTTCCCACAGTAAGGGATACACTCTGGTCTCTGGTCAACTAGATGAAAAATTAAAAAGGCCAGCTTGACTGCAGACAGTGGCCTTGTTTCCCATACCTCCTGGATCTGCTTGTCCAGGCCCCCGATGTCACTGTATTGCTCTGTGGGCCGCTCATCCACCTCCATGGCCTTCACCCGAGAGTCATATTCAGTGGGCAGGGTCTCCAGGATCAGATAGGAGTCTTTGTTCACACCCTGAGAACAGAGCATGGCGCGCTTTCGTGTTTGTCCCAGCTCTGCCTAATGCTCTGGGAGACAAGTCATTTGTAGTCTAAACAGAAAGCTACAGAACTGGCAAATTGTAAGAATCGAAGAGGCTGCAGACAGAATCCCTGCAGCAGTGGCAAGCTCAGAGGCAACAGTGACTTGTGCAAGAAGCTCACTGGAGACTCCCTGCCTGGGTGCAGGTCTCACTCACCACCAGGTCTCCTGGCTTCAGCTTTTCTGCATCTACCAACCCAATCACTGGCAGGAAGTACGTCTGTAGGAAGAGTTACAGGCAGTCATAGCTACATTGAAACTCCCCAGTGCTGCCCCCTGCCCTGGATGTTACTGAGCCAACCTTACTTGTCGGGTAGAAGTTTTAATCACTGCACACTTGCCCTTCCTCTGCGAGTCCAGGTCAATATTGGCACCATCCTCTTCCTGGTCATTGGGATCAACGTCCAGCAACTAAGAAGGAAAATAAGCTCAGTCCCCTGAACTTCCCAGAATCCACTACTGTGTGTGCTCAAATAGTTCCCTATGCCCACAAGGCCACAGGCCTTACTTCCCGCCTTAAGCTTAATAAATGCACATTTGACGTGCTATCGGGTTGATAACATCTTCGTTGAGGGGCTGCTTCTGTTTGCAAAGTTCACCTGCCCCAGGAAGGAACCAAACCAGAAAACGGCTGAAACCTGTGACACTTCTAAGGTCCTTGCAGACTTATGTCTAGGAAGTGTAAGGTCAAGCAAAGCTTTTTACATACTCTACCCTGTGGCCCCCGTCCCAAGATGTCTCCAAGCCCCACTGCCTCCTCCTCTTCCCCTACACACACACACACACCCCTACCTCAATGACATTGGAGACAAGGTACGGCAGGGTTTTGTTCACTTTGATTTTCTCACTATTCTCTTTGATTTTGTCTTTCATGGCTTGGAGTTCATGGGTGACTCGCAATACTTCACTCTTCATGATCTGGGATAGGAGAAAACAAATGTTCAACCCTGATTCAGCTTGCATCAATTAGGGGCCTATAATAGATGAGGTCCAAGTTAGCCCTGAGACCCACCCAACCAGATCTAGGGCTTTCTGAAGGTCTAGCCTGTACATGTCCAAACTGCAGAGATCTGGACAAGAGACCGGTGTGAAAACTTCCTGATGAAATGGCTGTGGGATAGGGCTAGGTATTTTCCACGGGTTTGTGTGTGAATGAATCCCTCTCTCAGCCTCAGTTTCCTCATCTGTAAAACGGAGATCTGAGAACTCTGCTGCCTGCAGGGGAACCAGGAGCCCACCTTGATCTCGCTGTCTAACAGCCGTGTACGCTGGACGATCTCTTCTGTGGACATCTTGAGCACCTCCTCCCCGATGCCATCTTGCTGTTTAAAGAAGGAAAGAAGTACTTATTTACTGTAACTACGGGCTGCCATTCCACGTTCCCACAGCCCCCTCACCGCCTGCTTCCTTATCCCTTATCCCAACAGCAGGATGAAGTCGGGACAGAATTCTACCCACATCCCAAGAAGCTCTGTGACCAGGCCAGACGGGACCTGGACTTCCAGCCACCTCCTTTCCCGCCCTCCAAGAACTTCTAACCCTATAGCCCAAACTTTGGGGCGCCCTCGGGTCTCCCATCACTCACCTCAGCTTCATCCCACACGGTCGCCATCTTCTCCTGCCGAGTCACTGGACTCTCGGGCGTCGGCAGCAGATTCATTTCCTGCATGGAGAGGCCGAAACCGGGAGTGCGCACGAGCCCCTGAGGGAGCCCAGCGCGGCCTGTGTCTCAACGTCTTCTCTCCACCCGTGGAGAACTTCACCCGCGATTCCTGACGTGACAGAACCGGCTCTGTCCGCGTTGCCGAGCGAATCTGCGGCTGGGACTCCAGGAACCAAACCGAGGCTAAAGGGCCCGCCCCGTAGTCTGCCGGTTGCTCCGGTTCGTGCGGGAGCGAGGAGTGAGCTGCTATTGGTCGGCGCGCGGGCGGGGCGGGGCCGGTTGCACAACCGGAAGAGGCGGGAGAAAGGAGGAAGCCGCGGAGTCTTTCGGGAAATGCAGTTTTTGGCCTGGCGGATAACTGAAAAGGAGTTCGCACAGGTGCAGGTTCAATCTAAGGACCCAGGTAAACTTGGAATTCAAAGATTTGCAAAATGTCGAGTGTGGCGACGAATGCCTTTAGTCCCAGCACTCCGGAGGCAGAGGCAGGCGGATCTCTGAGTTTAAGGTTAGCCTAGTCTATAGAGTGAATCCAGGAAAGCTAAGGCTACACAAAGAAACTTTTGTCTCAAAAAAGAAATAAAAAGAAGGGAGGAAGGAAGGGAGGGAGGGAGAGAGAGAGAGATTGAAAAGAAACTGCTAAGTTTGATGGCACATGCCTGTCATCCCAGCCAATGAGCCACTGCAAAGAAGAGGCAAAAGGATTGCTGCATATTAAGGCCCACCTATAATACATAGTGAATTTCTAGCTATTCTGGCCATAGTGTGAGTCTTAAACAAAAATACCCTAACAAAACCCAGATAAACCATTGCTTCTACTAATATTAATGCAGCTCCAACTGTCCACATAGGGAGGTTCTTTTTGTTACAACATACTGTATATATGTTTCAACTCTTTTTTTGGTTTTTGGAGACAGGGTTTCTCTGTGTTGCCCTGGCTGTCCTGGAACTCACTCTGTAGACCAGGCTGGCCTCGAACTCAGAAATCTGCCTGCCTCTGCCTCCCAAGTGCTGGGATTAAAGGCATGCGCCACCACCGCCCAGCTTCAACTCTTGTTTAAGGTATTATATAGATACAACTCATTTAAAATGTGATGTAAAGCTGGGCATTGGTGGCTCATGCCTTTTTTTTTTTTTTAAGACTTATTTATTTATTGTTATATGTAAGTACACTGTAGCTGTCTTCAGACACACCAGAAGAGGGCATCATATCTCATTACAGATGGTGGTGAGCCACCATGTGGTTGCTGGGATTTGAACTCAGGACCTTCAGAAGAGCTCTTAACTACTGAGCCATCTTTCCAGCCGGGTGGCTCAGGCCTTTAATCCCAGCACTTGAGAGGCAGAGGCAGGCCGGCCGATTTCTGAGTTTTCTGGGTTTGAGGCCAGCCTGGTCTACAGAGTGAGTTCCAGGACAGCCAGGGCTACACAGAGAAACCCTGTCTCAAAAAAAAAAAACAAACAAAAAACAAACAAACAAACAAACAAAAGTGATGTAAAGCCCTAATCCTTGAAAGCTGCTATTACAAACTGTTTAGGATAATTTGAAATGCAAGTTAGTAATTAGTTACCTATAAATAATCACAGTTATGGTCATGTTAGATACTAGTTTAGTTAATTACAGAAATAAGCTTTATTTAGCCTATAGATGTTTTCAAAATTATACAGATAGTAAATAGCTAGAAACAAGCAATGCTTGCCTATTCACACATACTCTAGGTAGGTAGTAGATGGTCTTCAAACACTTAAGAGAATATGGCATTTAAGATGTCTTAATAACAAGGCTTTTGTTATGACATTGAGCTGCATCAGCTTCTGGCATTGCCTGAATATTACTTCAAAGAAGATGGTGGGCATTGAAAACCCTCCCATATGGAGTTTGATTCCAATGTGGCAAAGCTAGCCACCAGGTAAAAAAAAATGTCCTTTTGCCTTGACTGCTGACAGCATGATGTCCAAAGCTTGGACAAGCGGGACACAGAGAAGTCGACTGCCAAAGGTTGCCAAGACAAGTAGGTCAGTCCTTCATAACTCCTGCTTCACAATAGTTCTGGGCCTGTCGGCCGAAGATAGGTACCCCACCATTGCAGAGGAATCTTGGGTGACTGACAAGGCAGCCAGCAGTTTCTGTCATCTCTATCGTCTTGGAAGCTGGTTGCTGTGTACTTCCTGTTTACCCAGGTATCTGATTGGGTTGAAGACTAGATAGTTACAGGCTCACATTAAGCTTAAGTTGTGAAGGCTTTTAGAAAATGATTTGATCACACTCTTAAAACTCCAACACAGAGATCTCGTTGATCTTCAACCACCGCCTTCACTCGCCATGGACCCCAACTGCTCCTGTGCCTCAGATGGATCCTGCTCTTGCACTGGTTCCTGCAAATGCAAACAATGCAGATGCACCTCCTGCAAGAAAAGCTGCTGCTCCTGCTGCCCTGTGGGCTATGCGAAGTGCTCCCAGGGCTGCGTGAAGTGCTCCCAGGACTGCGTCTCCAAAGAGGCTTTGGACAAGTGCAGCTGCTGCGCCTGAAGTGGGGGCATCCCCACAACTCTGTAAATAGAAGATGTAGGAGCCTAGCCGTTTTTGTACAGCCCTGACCCGTTCTCCACACCTTTTTCTTTTTCTTTTTCTTTTTTTTAAGATTTATTTATTATTATGTGTATAAATGACTAGACCATAGCTGTACAGATGGTTGTGAGCCACCATGTGGTTGCTGGGATTTGAACTCAGGACCTCTGGAAGAACAGTCAGTGCCTTTAACTACTGAGCCATCTCTCTAGCCCCCATCTCCACACCTTTTTCTATAAAGCATATGACTGACAATAAAAGCCATTGATTTGGAGGAAAAAAAAAAAGAAAATGATTTAAGGGGCTGGAGACATGACTCAGTGGTTAAGAGCACCGACTGCTCTTCCGAAGGTCCTGAGTTCAAATCCCAGCAACCACATGTTGGCTCACAACCATCTGTAATGAGATCTGCTGCCCTCTTCTGGGGTATCTAAAGACAGCTATAGTAGCTATAGTGTGCTTACATATAATAATAAATAAATCTTTGGGCTGCAGTGAGCAACGATGGAGAAGAAAAAGTGTCTGAAGACAGCTGTAATGTACTTACATATAATAAATAAATAAAACTTTAGGAAAGAAAGAAAATGATTTTAAGGTCTAAAAAGATGTTTTTAGGTTGATATATACAAGTTATGATAGAAGTGAATTAGGTACAGAACTTTGTACCCACCAAGATAGAATAAAGAGTAAAGAGTGGGGTATTTTCTTCAAGTTTGCCAAATACAAATGGATTGGACATTATGAATGAATGTGATTTTTTGTTTTGTTTTGTTTTTCGAGACAGGGTTTCTCTGTGTAGTCCTGGCTGTCCTGGAACTCACTCTGTAGACCAGGCTGGCCTCGAACTCAGAAATCCACCTGCCTCTGCATCCCAAATGCTGGGATTAAAGGCGTGCTCCACCACTGCCCAGCATGAATGTGACTCTTACCTGATAGTTTTCATAATTGTTCTTATTGTATACAGTTTATTGATGTTAGAGAAAGAGCCTTTTATTGGACTAAGACAGAGAGATTTTGAGGGGATCTTTTTGTGTGATACAGTCTAGCCCAATCAAGGCACTAGAATCAGTGAAAGATCCTGTCTCACTCAGAGGGTAAGAGGAGGCAAAGAGCAAGATGATACTACTTAAACCCCCATTCTCAACACAAACACACAGGTGAGTGTGCTCACACAGACACACTCATCGCACATACACACACACACACACACACTGGGAATACAGGGCAGGAGGCGGGAAAGGATGAAAGATCTCAGCCTATTTGGATTTCTCTTTATGAAGAATGGCTGGATCAATCAGTTCTCTTGAGAGCAGTTCTCTTGGTGTTTGGGAAAAGATGGAAAATAAAGATGGTTTGAGAACATTGCAGTGCTGAGGAAAATTAGGAACCATCCTAGCAGGAAGCTGAGATTCTGAGCCTGGCCTCAAGAAGAAAGAAAGCAGCTTGGGGAATCAGGTCCATTGGGCCCTTGAAAGGGAAGAAAAAGCCCAGAGCAAGGGAGGAAGGAAGCCCTGCAGTCAACATACTGGTGCCAATACAAGCTGGAGCCAGGAGGGCATCAGGAATGGCCGGGCAGTTCCATTCTGACCCTAAACTCCTGAGGAAGGGACCAGGAATGGAAAGGATAGTCAAGTGTCCTTCGGCAGCTCTGGTCACCTCATGCTGATCACAAAGTTGTGGTGAAGAAGGGGCAGGTTGGGATGTGGATGTTCTCTGAGAACAGTAAGAAAGTCGATGTTTCTCCATGACAGCCTCAGGCTGGGATGAAATTCACCTCCTGTAATCTGTCATGGAGTATCCAGAGACATCAGGCCCATGCTAGATGTGGTTACAATACCTACTCTGTCAAGAAGAAAACAAAAACAAGCAAAGCCTTCTCAGAATTAAGAGTCAAGTCTGGGCCGGGTGGTGGTGGCACACACCTTTAATCCCAGCACTTGGGAGGCAGAGGCAGGCGGATTTCTTAGGCCAGCCTGGTCTACAGAGTGAGTTCCAGGACAGCCAGGGGTATACAGAGAAACCCCGTCTCGAAAAACCAAAAAAAAAAAAAAAAAAAAAAGAGTCAAGTCTGGTCCTGGATCACATCTTGCCAACATGCCATATCTTTCTTCACAGTACCTGGGCCTCTGCCCTTTGATTAGTGTCTCAGACCCTCCGTAACTCCTCCCACATCTAGATTTCTACACCTCCTATAACTCTGTCACCACTGAATATCAGTGAATATTGGTGTTCTTTAAGACAACAGCAAAGCCTCACTGACCATCTAGGACTAGTCAAGTCTTACTCTGTTTCCCACGCTCTCTGAGCTTCCCCGTCAGGGCACTTACCAGGCATATATATCTTCTGTGTGATGATTTGGTTGTTTGTCTTCTCTGTTAAACTCCTTGGGTACATATGTCCTAGTGTTTGCACAAGAGCCCAGGAGAATGCTCAGGCCACAAAACACATTCTCTTCCCCACCCCTTTAAGAAAGGGTGTCACTATGTAGACCAGGCTGGCCATGAACTCATAGAGATCCAATTACCTTGCCTCCTGAGTGCTAATAATAAAGGCTCACAACTGTCTGAGTGCACACGAGCATGTGTGCATGTGTGTGTGTGTGTGTGTGTGCGTGTGCGTGAGTGTGCACGTGCACTGTCTATGAACTCACCATGTAGTCATGGATGACTCTGAAGTTCTGGTTCTCCTACATCCAAGCACTGGGGTTACACACATATTTTTACCACCACACGCAGCTTATGCAGCACTGGAAATCAAACCCACAGCTTCCCTCATGTAGGGTAGCCCTCTACCAACTTACCAACATCCCAACACCAACTTGCTTTCAATTTGCGAAATGTGGCACCTGTCACACGAGTCTATTCCTTAATATCTCTTATCTCTCCCTCTCCCAAATATATCCACAAGCCCTCCCTCCCTGTTTCTGTGTAACATTTCCTAAAATTAACATTTTGAAAAATTCTTTATTTGGAAAAAAGGTAAAAATATGTAAAAAGTTGAAAGAACAATGAAAATCTGTGTCTTTCATATAGATTTGCCAATTGCAAACATTTGCAAGCCCCCCCTCTCTCACTTTGTCTCTCTCTCTCTCTGCGTGTGTGTGTGTGTGTGTGTGTGTGTGTGTGTGTGTGTGTGTGTGTGTGTGTGTTTAAACAAGACCTCACATTTTATCCCAGGCTGCCAGTTTTGAAGCATCCAAGCCAGTTGTCTTGTACCTAATCTGTTCTCTACATAGCAACCAGTGGAATTCCTTTGAAAGTGCTCGGATCATGTCACTCTGCCTAAAACCTCCACAGCAGCTGCCAGTCTCTCTAACTAAAAGCCCAAATCCTTCAACAGCCTATAAAGCCCTGCATGTTAGACTCTCTGGACTCCCCAGCTCCAAGCCATGGTGAGCAGCCTTCATGCTGTGCTTTGATTATATCAGGCAAGCCCCTGTTCCTTTTTTCTAGAATATCCTTTTCTGATAATTTTGCTGCTAGACCTGATCCCTATTTTTAATTTTTCTTCCTCTTTTAATATTTATTTTATTTAAGTGTAGGCACTCTCATTTGTATCATGCTGTGCCTAAGAAGTCCAGAGGCAGAGATCAGACAGACACTGTGGAGCTGGAATTACAGGAGTTATGGGTTGTGAGCCACCAAAATGGGTGCTGGGAACTGAACTCAGGTCCTCCGGAAGAACAATAAGCACTCTTAACCACTAAGCAGTTCCTCCAGCCCTATTTTTTAAAATCGGGATCTCACTCTGTAACGTAACTGGCTGGAACTTGTGGTCTAGTCCAGGCTGACCTCGATCTCATGGCAGTTCTTTGGTCTTACTCTTCTGAGTGGTGACGCCACAGCCACAGCCCACAGCACTTGGCTCTCTCACCTTCTTCTCTTTCCTAGGGGTTTGAACTCAAGGCCTCGCACGTGCTAGACAAGCCCTACACCACTGAGATACATCCCAGCTCTCCTTGCTTCTTTTGAGTCAGTTCTCAATAATACCACAGTGAGACGACCCCTAAGAACCATACTAATACCGGGCCTGCCGAGACTGCCTACTCCGGATCCATTCTACTCCTTCTTTAAAAAAAATGTCTTTTTTGTCTTTTTTTTTTTTTAAGTGAAAATGTGGGATATTCCTTGGAATTCCCAAGCTGAAGCAATCTTCCTATGGCCTGAAGAGCTGGGGCTACAGGTTATGTCATCATGCCTGGCACATACACATATATACATATATATATGTGTGTATGCATGTGTGTATAATATACATATATTCATACATACACACATCTATATGTATACAAAGCATTCTCAACATTCCAACCCTAGTAATTTCTTCTTTTACCACATACATCTTTAATTCTAGTACTAAGTGCATTTGAGTTTACATAGTGAGTTCTAGCCCTGCCAGAGCTACACAATAAGGTCCTGCCTTTAAAAAATGAATACCCAAGGGGAAAGATTGTTCAGCAGGTAAAGGCACTTGCTCCCAAGTCTGATGGCCTGAATCTGATGCCTAGGACCCCATGATGGAAGCAGAGGACCGAGTCCCTTTAAGTTGTCCTCTTACATCATGGGATAAGGCTTACAGGAGAACAAGGTCACCAGAGCCACACCATCACCAGAGCCACACCGAAGTCAAAGAGCTTGAGGTCTGTCTCTGAGAGAAGGGAGAGCAGCCATGCTAAAAGGGTTTTTATAGGCCGGTTTAAGTCGGGCTGGGAAATGGCAGGAGAGTATCAAGGGAAGGCAACTGCTGCAAACAAACTGCTGTAAACAGAAATTCTGATGTGGGGAACCTCTGGGCATTAAGATATCAGGATGCTGTGGTCTTGGATTGGACTCCTGAGACATGCAGAAACTGCAGTTTTTATCTCCTTGAAGGGGCTGGTTCCCTCTTGAGTAAGGACTAGGGCCAGCCTAACACTTCACATACATAGTGGTATGTGTTTGCACATGCAAACACTAAATAAATGTTTTTAAAAAATGAACTCAAATTTTAATTCTATCAGCATATCTACCTTGTTGAATTAAAGGGTGTGACTGATGTGCACAGAACCTTTGTGTTAATCAAAATAGTCATGTTGAGGTCCTAGGCCCTGGGGTAACGGCATGTGGAGATAGGGCTTTGGGAGGCAGCTGGAGCTAGATGAGGTGGGCACTCACCTTTACAGACTCGGGAAAGGAAGGGTGCCTCTCCTTCTTTGGGAGCACAGATAAAAGGCTATTGTTTTGGTTTGGTTTTTGTTTTTTTCGAGACAAGGTTTCTCTTTATAGCCCTGGCTGACCTGGAACTCACTTTGTAGACCAGGCTGGCCTCGAACTCAGAAATCCACCTGCCTCTGCCTCCCAGGTGCTGGGATTAAAGGTGTGCGCCACCACTGCCTGGCATAAAAGGCTATTAATATAAAGACACAATGGTAAGGCAGAATTCTAGAATCGTCTGCCACTTTGATGCCACACTTAAGTCTCCAAAGCTATAAGAAACTATGTTGTGGCAGTGGTAGCACACACATTTAATCCCAGCAATTGGGAGGCAGAGGCAGGAGGATTTCTGAGTTCCTGGACAGCCTAGTCTACATAGTGAGTTCCAGGACAGCCAGGGCTGTACAGATACACAGAGAAACCCTGTCTCTCGAAAAAAAAAAAAATTGTTGCGGTGGTTTGACACCACCAGTGGGTTTTGGGAGCCCTTCCAAGCTGGCTCACCTCCACTTCTGTTTCATTTGTTTTTCTGGAATAAGATATTCCAGCCTCACCTTGTACTTTCCATGGTCCAGGGCTAGAACAGATTGTCCCCCAAAGAAGCTAGTTTTGCTATTGTTGTTGTTGTTTGTTTTGGTCTTGATTTTTTTTTTTTTTGTGCATTCTATTTAGAAGTCAAGATCTGGGTGCTAAGTATGCCCACTACTATGTCAGCACTCCAGGCTGCTGGACATACACATACCCATTTAGAACAATGTGTAGCCCTGTAATTAACTGTTTCTTTAAGGTGTGTGTGTGTGTGTGTGTGTGTATGTGTGTGTGTGTGTGTGTGTGTATCTGTGTGTACATATGTGGGTCAGTGCACATGGAGGCCAGAAGGGGTTCTAGATCCCATGGAGCTGGAGTTACATGAGATTGTGAGTTGCCCAGTGTGGGTACTGAGAACCAAATTATGGTCCTCTACAAGATCAATGTGTGATCTTGACTACTGAGCCACCTATCTCCAGCTATATTTCCTGAAACCCAGGAGTTCCACAATGATGAATACAAAAACCAATTTAATACAATACTACTGAGCCTCTTCTGTTTTTTCCATATTTCTAATTATAATCCTTTTGTTGTTGTTGTTGTTGTTTTTGGACACAGTTTCTCTCTGTAGCCCTGGCTATCCTGGAACTCACTCAGTATACCAGGCTGGCCTCAAACTCACAGAGATCCGCCTGGCTCTGCCTCCTGAGTGCTGGGATTAAAGGCCTGTGCCACCACCGCCAGGCTTGTCTTTACATAAGCACGGGGATGGTTAAGCAAGCATGAGGACTCATGAGTTCATTCCCAGAATCCACATACAAAGCTGAGTGTGCTGGCAAGCACTTATAAAAACCTCACATGGTGGAGGTGGAGACAAGCAGGTCCCTGGCAAGCACTTATAAAAACCTCACGTGGCGGAGGTGGAGACAAGCAGGCCCCTGGAGCTTGCAAGTGAAGAAGACAGCCTGCCTAGCTCACTTGGTAAGGCCCTGGTTCCAGTGAGAGACTTTGTCTCCCACGGTAGCTGGAAATGCTTGTATTCTAGCATGAGAGAGCCACTCTCTCCAAAACCTACAGCAGCTGTGATTACCTGTATAAGAGCTGCACATGGTCAAGCCAGGGACAATTCCGGCATAGGTGCACGAGGAAGGGCTCCTGAGACCCCCACCTCTCGCTGAGGAACTGCGGGTCCTTCATGGCTGCTATGAAAAAGGATGGCTAGTTTTCCTTGGAGGAGTGTGACCGCTGACAAGTGACCCAAATGTTGGTAGATGGCCCCATATCCACGTGCGTAAGGGCAGCACTAGTTAGATTCAGTGGCTATTTAAAAAAAGGAAGAGTCAGAGGGCAGGGTGGCAGGCATGGGGAAGTGGGAGGCAACAGGGGTTTGTTTTGGTTGTTTTTGTTTGTTTCTTTGTTTTTTGGAGGGGAAACTGGGAATGGAGAAATTTACATGTAAATAAAGAAAATATCTAAAAAAAAAAAAATTTCTATCCCAGATTCCTTGGTTATAACAAAGGATTATTTAGTCGCACTTCAAATGCTCACAGTGTTGCTATAGAAACTGTTTTCCCTTAAGTTTTTGTAGTGATGTTCAGCTTGTAAAATACTCACCTAGAAATGGTAGCTCAGTGATACTAACAATACAAGCATTAAGGGTGACCTTGGAATCTTTTCCCAGTACTCTCCATCCCCTTATCTCCCTCTCCTCCATGCCGTTCAAATATAGAATCTAGCCAAAAAATTACAAACATAGCTTTAATTCAAATTGTTCACATCCTTCCTCCTCCACCACCTGCTTGCTTCCCCTGAGATGTTGTTAAATAAAACTCTAGCACTTTCAAAAAAAAAAAAAAAAAAAAAAAAAAGGAAGCGTCAAGAGGCAGAAGCAGGCAGGTCTATATGAATTCAAGGCCAGCCAGGTGAGTTCCAGGCCAGCCAGCCAGAGGTACACAGTGAAGCATTATTTCAAAAAACCAAAAGGGAAAAAGCCTAGGTCATGAACTCGGGAGGGCAACATGCTGGAGGGCGTCTACAGGGAGTTCAACGGAGAGCTGGGGATGGGTGTGATAAAATATATTTTATATGTGTTTAACATTCTCAACAAATAAAGAATGTTATCGAAAACACAGAGCCAGGCATGGTGCACATCCCAACACTGGGGAGGCAGAGGTAGGGAGATCTGAGTTTAAGGCCAGCCTGGCTTAAGGGAAAAACAAAACAAACCCAAGCATAGATAGACTAGGTGATCTAAACACAGACACTAATTTTCTTTTTTTAATTATTTTTTTTTTACATGAATGGGTTCCCCCCCCCTTCCCTTCTCCCTCTCACTCCTGCCTCACTTGCTCTGGCTCTGCTCTAGCCCATAGGTTTTTATTTGTTTCTCATTACGGATGGTTGTGATTGCTGGGATCCAAACTCATGACCTCCAGAAGACCAGTCAGCAATCTTAACCGCTGAGCCATCTCATTAGCTCGAATGGGTTTTTTGTTTGTTTGTTTGTTTGTTTTTTGCTTGTGTGTACATCTGAGCAAGCCAAGACTGAAGGAGAGGTAACTAGCCATGTGAGAGATAGGATGGTTTGAATGGGTTTAATAAGTTATGAGCTCGTCAGGGAATGAGTCAAGGCTTCTGGCCTAGGCATCTAATGATAAATAATTAGACTCAGAGTTGTTATTGTTGGGAACTAAGTGGCCAGAAGGAAAAATAGATTTTTTTTTTTTTTTACAGAGATGGGGAAGCTCTCGTTTTTTTCTTCAAATAGGACACCAACCTTGATTAACTCATCTTGGTTTGTTTTAAGATAGGTCTTAAGTATTTCCAGCTGGTCTCAATTCTGCAGTGCAGCAGAGGGGGATCTTGAACTTCTGATCCTCTTGTGTTACCTCATACAAACTTGGTTAATGTGGTTTGGGGGATTAAGTCCAGAACCTGGTGCATGCTAGGCAAGCACTCTAGCAGCAGAACTATCGTCCCAGCCTTTATTTAGCTCTCTTATTCAAGGCCTTATCTTCAGATACACTCACTTTTTCCCCTGGTCCCAAATACACATAATGAAATTGTATCCCCCACATGGCGGTACTTGTAGGGAGGCCTTTGGGAGGTGGTCATTAGTCCCCTTCTAATAAAAAGTGAAAGAGCCAGGGATGGTGGCAAATGTCCTTAACTCCAACACTCAGGATCCAGAAGCAGCAGGAGCTTAGTGAATTCGAATCTACATGGTGATTTCTAGACCAGCCCAAACTACATAGTGAGATTCTTGTCTCCACAAACAAAACAAAACAAAACAAGGCCAGTCTAGTCTAGGATTGCACAGAGAGATCCTGGTTTTTGTTGTTGTTGTTGTTATTGTTGTTTTTGTTTTATTTTGTTTTTTTGTTTTAAGTGCTGGACAGTGGTGGCATACACCTTTAATCCCAGCACTTGGGAGACAGACACAGGTTCAAGGCCAGCCTGGTCTACAGAGTGAGTTCCGGGACAGCCAGGGCTACACAGAGAAACCCTGTCTCAAAAAACCAATAGCAACAACACCTGAAAAAGGGGTGAGGTAGGGACCAGCCGGATGGCTCGGCATGTAAGACACTTGCCTCCAAGCTGGAGGGCCCAAGCTCCATCCTGAGGGCCTTGCATGGTAGAAGGACACAACTGACTCCCCAAAATTGTTCTCCAACTACACATTCACACTAGCACATATGCTCCCTCACATGTGCACACACACAAAATAAAAGTGCTTAAAAATATTGGTGAGGCAGAAGTTTACAATGCAGTCCATACAAGTTTCTAGCACTTTCCACGTTGCTTGTCTATTCTGCCTATTGGTTCTTTTTGTTTGTTTGTTTTGTTTTGTTTTTTGTTTTTGTTTTTTTTGTTTTTCGAGACGGGGTTTCTCTGTGTAGCCCTGGCTGTCCTGGAGCTCACTCTGTAGACCAGGCTGGCCTTGAACTCAGAAATCCGCCTGCCTCTGCCTCCCAAGTGCTGGGATTAAAGGCGTGTGCCACCACTGCCTGGCCTGCCTATTGTTTAGTAGTTCCCTTCCAACTCCTTGTGCTGGTGTGTGTGCATGTGTGCCTGTGTCTCTGTATATATGTGTCTGTATATGCATGTGCATGTGTGCGTGTGTGCAAGAGTGTGCACAAGTGTGCATTTCTGTGTGTGTGTGTGTGTGTGTGTGTGTGTGTGTGTGATCTCAGCAACAGGGATCTTGTCTCCAGTTCTCTGGGTAACTTAACTGGTAAGGTAGGTAGCTGGAGGGACTCACACCATGCAGTGAGGCTGTGTCTGGAGAGGGATATATGAGGAAGTAGGGTCAAAACACTAGCACCAGGTACAAACATTTTATTTTTCTATAAAGAACAACGTATAAAGAGGCAGGGGAGGGGAGCTAGGCCCAGAGGAGCAGCAGGAAGGCCTCTGGTCCTGAGTTGACTGTGGAGGCCCTGACCACTACCCTAGGATTTCATCAGATTGATGGTGGAGAAGGGGCCAGGGGAGGTTGTGTGGAAACCCAAGATGGCCACTGAAGTCACACAAAGCCTGGCTTCATGGAGGAGCGGCGGCAGTTGGGGCAGCTCCTAGTGCCATTGTTTTGCAGGCATCTGTGGAGGCAGAGGGCTGCATTCACTCACCCAGGCAGACTTACCTCAGGCCCTAGCTTGTGTCTTCTCCCTTCCAGACCAGGAGGCCACTGTCCAGTGGAAGAGAAGGCTGTCCCGGGCTCTGCTCACTTCCGGCCTGCCCTGCACCAGAGGCTTCCAGGCTGTGGCAAAGTTGGCATCTGCTGCCACCCCAAGGCAAGCCTGGTCAGTCCTGGGAGCTGACTTGAAGGGGCCTTTCAGAATTCCCCTGGGGATGACGGTAAGAATGACTCCCCCTCGCTGGGCGGTGGTGGCACAGACCTTTAATCCCAGCACTTGGGAGGCAGAGACAGGTGGATTTCTGAGTTCGAGGCCAGCCTGGT
>NW_022196897.1:77086858-77119830 GCF_008632895.1 Mastomys coucha | reverse complement strand
CCCCCCCCATGGAGAGAAAGTCAGTGAGTAAGTAGGTGGGAAGTTGTTAGAACACACCAAGGCCCCAAGGAACCAGGACTTTACATTTAATATTGTTAGTGTGATTTGGGGGTCCTGCCCACCCAGCAAAGGACTCACCTGAGATGAAAGATGTGGGAGCAGGGTAGGGCCTGCAGCCGGCTGTTCTTCTCCCCAATGGACTCACCACAGAGGCCGCAGTAGAGCTCGGTCTCCTCCACACACTCGTGGAACCTCACTACATGCGTGCGCAGCTCACGCTGCAGCCCTTTGCTGCGGTAGATGCCCTCACTCAGGCAATGCAGCTTGAGCTGGCTCAGCTAAGGCAGTGGGGATAGATCCCATGAGGGGCTAGACTAAGGGCGGGGCTAAGAAGGTGCCTTTCCCACCACACCCTTGCCTTGCGGGGACCTGGGAGAAATATCCTGCCCATCCTAGCCTTGGATTCCCTTTGAACAGAGAGTGGGTAAGACCAGAAATGAGAAACATGGGACCCCATGTTTTTGTTTTGAGATAGGGTCTCATATATACAGCCCAGGCTGGCTTCAAACTCACTATATAGTTGTGGGTGGCCTAGAACTCCTGATCCTTCTGCTTCTACCTCCCAAATGCTGAAACAAGTGTGCCCCACCGTACCATGTTTCTGAAGGACTTTATTGACCAAATCTGCTGCTATGTTTCCTCTACAATAACTAATGTATTCTCCTATTTTTATTGAATATACATTTCTGATCAGCCTGATACCTGGATAAACATGAGTGGTTGTGGTCCAGCCCAAAGCAATAGACATCTTCAACATCTTAGGTGGGCTGTGCCCCAGAGCCTACAGAGATGTACATTTTCTAGAAGACTTTGGGAGATACAAATCTTTCTCCAAGACTTTAAGATCTGGACACAAGTGAGACATCTGAAAAAGCTACATATACCATGGGTATGTAGCTGGTAGTCGGGGACCTTGGGCCTCATCTATAGCATTAGCATTTATGAGGATACCCAGTTCTTGAAGACTAGAGGACATTGTTAGGGTTGTTATTTTGGTTTTGTTTTTAAGATTAAAAAAATGTCTACAAATGTTTTTGCTTGCATACATGTATTTGTACATATATGAGCATGTCTAATACACATGAAGAAGACATCTACCCTGTGGAACTGAGAGGCCACTCGGAACTCAGTGACTCCCTAAGGTGTGAAATGCCTGCCCGGCTCTCTGGAAGGTTGAGATCAAAGATGTTGGAGTGGCTGCAAGCACCTTCCAGAGAGTCGGAAGGGCTCAGAGCCTAAGCGGGGTCTCATGTAACCCAAGCTGGCTTCCAGCTCACTGTGTAGTCAAGGATAACCTTGAACTCCTGTCCCTTCCACCCAAGTGGTGGGATTACAGGTGTGTGCCAGCATACCCAGTTTTCCCCCTTTAGCTCTTGACCCCAGACCCAGGAGACGTAATCATGTCTGACCTTATTTCCGACCTCTTCAGACAGGTCCTGGGCTTTCTCGATGGCGTCCAAAGCCTGGAAGGTGAGCAGAAGCCAGAGTTGTGGGCAATCTTTTTTTTTTTTTTTGCCTTGTCTCATAGCCAAAACAAACTGGCCTGGGGTGATGGGGCGTGGGGGCCCTGTGGGAAGGCAGCAGAAGAGACAGAGCAAGTTACATCCTGCCTTAGTTTATGCTGACAGAATGGACAGAACGTGACTGCCTCATGGAATGCTACGGGAGAAAAAGCGAATTCAAGAATATATGGCTTAAATGCTAGCTCTGGCCCTTTATAAGCTGTGGGTCCCTGGGCGAGTCATGGACCTTCTTTGAGTGTGGAGAATTGTGAATGTTTGGGTCTCATGGCAACAGGGTGAGGCAGATGTTAAATAAAGGGGACAAGCCCAACACTACACCCTCAGTACTGGCTGAATAGCCCCAAATTGAGAGCATCTGAGAGAGCTTTAGGCACAGGAAAGGGCCTGGCCTCACCTTGTCCAGCACCTTCCTGGCCATCCAGCACTTGGCCACACCCAGCAGCACATGCACCTGTCCCAGGCGGTTTCCGATCTCGGTCATGATGCTCATAGCAGAATCGTACCTAGGGAAGGCTGTCTGCAGAGCCAAGCAGGATTGGATTTGGGGTGCTCCAGGCCCAAGGTCCCCCCACCTCATCCTGGTGATCTCACCTCCAGGTCCCCACGGCTCCGATGGATGTCAGCAAAGCAGAGCAGACAGAGTGCCTGCAGCGGGCGGTCACCATGCTGCAGGGCAATCTTCATAGACTCCTGCAAGGGAGGCAAGCTCATGGGACCCTACTATGGGGTGCCCTATACCCAGCAGTCCCTTAGAAGGGACAGCTAGGATCACCACATCCTCTTGTGGTCGCCGAGGCCTCGTGCACTGAACCACTAAGATTGCGGTACCATCTGATGGAGGGAAACCAAGGCCCAGATCAGAGAGAAGCACCTTCCTCAGGATCACAGGAAGAAGCAATGTGATTTGAACCTGAGAGGGGAAACCTCAAGACCTGCTCTCTTTTATCTTTTTATCTTTTCGTGAAGGGAGGGGGAGAGAGGGAAGGAGAGAAATAGGAACAGTTTATTAAGGGAAAGGCTCTACTGAGAATGGCATGGGCTAGAGACATGGAACAGCTCTGAGACTCAAGAGCTCCCCCAAGCCATTTATTCTATTTATTTATTTATTTATTTATTTATTTATTTATTTATGGCCCAAGAGCTCCCAATGAAGTCCAGGCTAGTCTTAAACTAAGTGATCATAGGCTTGGCTCCTGAGTGCTAGGGTTACAGACAGGTAAGCCCGTATGTCTCTGTTTTACTAATTTTTTTTTTTTGTTGTTGTTGTTGTTTTAAAAGACACTCTCCTATAGCCCAGCTAGGCCTTGAACTATGTACCCGGAGATGGCCTTGAATGTCTGATTCTGACTCCACCTTCTAAGTGCTAGGATTATAGGCATGCATTCCTAAACCGGGTTTTATGTAGGACGAAGGGTTGAACCCAGGGCTTTGGCACATCAGGCAAGCACTCCATCAACTGAACTACATCTCCAGCCCTTAGGTTTTACTTTTAAAAGTGGCTCACAGAGGCTCCTGGGGACAGGGATGCTCCTGGCCCTGGGGACAGACAGGAAGGAAATGAGGCCTGCTGCAGAGTTTATGATACACTCTTCCGGTGCTTACTGGCCTTTGAGGAACTTCATGGGTTGTTCTAGAAAATCGGGGGCCCTGTGACCTGGCCTGAGATTCTCTCCCACCCCCACCGCCTGCATGCTTCCCAGCTGTCCCACCTCACAGCACTCCATGGCACTGCCCAGGTGGCCCAGCAGGCGGTAGGCAACAGCCATGTGGTACTGGCTCATGGCCCGGTATTTGAGGCTCCAGCCTTTGCCATAGTCGTTGACAAGCTCTGCAGCCTTGCAGGGAAAGAACAGGGCTTTCTCATAGTCCTGCAGGGAACACAGAACAGAAGGGGGGTACACACTGAGTGGTAGGAACTGACCCAAACCCAGGGCTCCAGGCCTGGGATCTGTGACAACCAGGGAGCCCCAGTGTTTGTTCGTTCGTGTGTTTTTTTTCTTTGTTTGTATTCTTTATGTTGCTCAGAGTAGCTGTAAACTTGTAGTCCTCCTGCCTTTGCCTCCTGAGTACTGAGGTCACAGATGTGCACCACAGGGGTCATCAGCCTAGTCATTCATTTCGACTTCCAGCAGTAAGCATGATCCAGGGAGAAGGAGGAACCAGAGCACAGGTATGGCTTCTTGAGACTGCTGTTGTATGCCAGAGCCAAGCATGGTTCTTAGACTTAGCTGATGCATAGTAAATATCTGTTCATTAAATGAAAAGGCAAAGTCACAGCTGGCTTCTCCTCTCATGCAGTCCTAGATGGCTTCTTGGCTTCAGCACCAGACAGGACTCCTGAGGGCTCAAAGACAGTGTTCCACCCATCAGCACCAAAGAACATCAGATCATCGGGGTTATGAGGCCAGGAAATCTTCCTTGAATGCTTCCCTCTCAAACCCGCCAATGCCTTCCTTCTACTCATGAGGAAAGCAGGGGCTCAGGAGTGCCCTTGTCCATTACGAGTTCCATCGTCTACCGACATCATGGTTCCCTTTCTGTGCTCCGTCCATACCACCGGAACCAACCCCCACACCCTGCACAAACTGCATCGTGAAGATCTTTCTGCCTAATCATCTACTACATACAGACAAGTCCTAGCATTTCTTACCTCATTTAAAATCTGACAGCAAAGCCAAGTGTGACATGCTCATCTGGAATCCCAGCACCCAGAAAGTGGAGGCAGGAGAAGCAGGAGTTCAATGCCAGCCTCGGCTATCTATGGAATTTGAGGCCAGTCTGGATCCATGAGTGCTTGTCTTTAACTCACCCACCCACCTACTCAAAAAAAACAAACGAATGGACCAAAATTTTTCATCTTCAAGAAAGAAGGACTGGCTGGGCGGTGGTGGTGCACACCTTTAATCCCAGCACTTGGAAGGCAGAGGCAGGCAGATTTCTGAGTTCGAGGCCAGCTTGGACTACAGAGTGAGTTCCAGGACAGCCAGGGCTACACAGAGAAACCCTGTCTTGAAAAAACAAAAACAAAAACAACAACAACAAAAAAAGAAGGACTGACTTTACAGTCAGGGAAAGGAACTCCTAAACACTAGGTCTGGGTTAGAAATAGCT
Source organism: Mastomys coucha (assembly GCF_008632895.1). Classification (NCBI taxonomy): domain Eukaryota; kingdom Metazoa; phylum Chordata; class Mammalia; order Rodentia; family Muridae; genus Mastomys; species Mastomys coucha. The sequence continues at coordinate 77,115,136 of NW_022196897.1, read as the reverse complement.
CTACTGTATAAATTCCAGTTGTTCTGATATCTGAAAAGATTTAGTAGCACACCCAGCCTGGTCTACAGAGTGAGTTCTAGGACAGCCAGGGCAACACAGAGAAACCTTGTCTTGAAAAAAAAAAAACCATAAATGAACAAACAAATAAATGGGAAAAGCAGGACACAGATATGTAACAGCATCCCTACCCAAGAGGTGTGAGCTCATCTTACCACAACCACGGGAGGTAAATGAGGGGCCTCAGGGCGCCTCAGGGCAACACAAAATCAAGGTGAAGAAATGAGATGGGACATTCTACAAAGCAGGTAACCTGGTTTCTTTAATGTGTCATGGAAAATAAAAGGGAGAGCCAGAATGTTCTATTCAAAGCCATAAAAGACACAAGAGGCTCTGGTTGTATTCTGCTTTCAACAAGCCGAGGGTAAGGGAAGTATTTTGGGATAAGCAGAGAAATGTAAATATAGATGGCATTCAGAGAATATTTAGCTGCTATTCTGAGATTATGATAATGTTGGTGTGTATGAGAATAGTTATTGTAGTTATGTAAGAACGGGTCACTGGAAAACAAATATCCTTTTCAGATTTTAGAGACGCGTACAGAACTACTTCAGGGTCAAAAATGAGATGCTGGGCTGGAGAGATGGCTCAGTGGTTTAGAACACTTGTTGCTTTTGCAGAGGACCTGGATTAGATTCCCAGCATCCACAGCTGTAATTCCAGTCCCAAGGAATCTGATGTCCATTTCTGACCTCTTGGGGCACAGACACATATGCAGTGCAATTACATGCAAGCAAACACTCTTACATGGAAAATAAAATAAGTCTAAGAAATACAATAAAAATCAAGGAAAAATATCAAGGTGTCAACAATTTTCTCCCTCTCTCCCTTCCTCCCTCCCTCTTTCCCTCCCTTCCTTTTAAGACAGAGCTCATGTAGCTCAGGCTGGCTTTGAACTCATTGTCAGTAAACAATGACTTTCAACTTCTGATCCTCTGTGCTTTCCCAGAGCTGGGATCACAGGCCTGGACTACTGCACTAAGTTATTCAGTGCTGGGAACTTTGTGAACATTAGGTAAGCACTGCACTGACCATGCTACACTCTCAGCCTGATGTCAATACTACAATACAACAGATATAATACAACAGTTTCTAATATAACAGTTTAGGGGGACAAAGTATTTACCATGTGCCAGCACCTAAAATTCTCCCAAAGCAGGGGCTGGAGAGATGGCTCAGCTGTTAAGAGCAATGATTGCTCTTCCAGAGGTCCTGAGTTCAATTCCCAGCAACTACATGGCAGCTAACCACCATCTGTAATGAGATCTGATGCTCTCTCTTCTGATGTTTTTGAAGACAGCTACGGTGTAAATAAATAAAATAAATGAATCTTTAAAAAAAAATTTCTCACTTGGGAGGCAGAGGCAGGTGGATTTCTGAGTTCGAGGCCAGCCTGGTCTACAGAGTGAGCTCCAGGACAGCCAGGGCTATACAGAGAAACCCTGTCTCAAAAAACCAAAAAAAAAAAAAAAAAAAAAAAAAAAAAAAAAAAAAAAAAAAAAAAAAAAAAAAAAAAATTTCTCCCAAAGCTTGAGGCTAGAGAGATGATGGCTCAGCAGGTAAGGGCCCTGGCTGCTCTTCCAGTGGCCCTGGTTTTGATTTCCAGCATCCAAGTGGCAGCTCACAACCATCTGTACTTCTAGTGCCACCATCTGGTGTCCACAAGCAATGCACACATGTGATACTCAGACATGCATGTAGGTAAAACACCCATACACATAAAGATGTGCAAGCATTTACATCTAAGTGTTGCAAAGGCTACATGAGACCCACTGAAATCCTGGTAATTGGAAGCTTTTGGTCACTGACCCTACCAGTAAGTTCACACCTCACCCTTCTGTGTGGCTTCTCACCTCCTCATATACCTCAGCTTGGTGGCCTCCCTCTCTTTGGGCAGTGTTTTGCCTGACACTTATTCCTGGGATCTCTACCTGGTTCACCCCTCTCCTTCTCCACCACTCACTGAGGCCTTCTGGCCACTCTCTTAAAAATGGTGCCCCATCCCTCATCCTGGTATTGCCCACTTTTCTTCACACGATGAACAACCAACTTCCTGATTGTGTTAACTGTTCTTCTCATCCAGATAGTACAGAGCTTCCTAAGAGACCCTGCCATTGTCTTTGTTGTTACAAACACAGGGTCCAACAACAGTTCATGAGATGTAGTTGATCCTCAGTTAAAAACATTTTTTTTCTTTTGTTGGTTTGTTTTGGTTTTCTTTTGCTTTTGGTTTTGTTTTTTGAGACAGGGTGTCTTTGTGTGTGTAGCCCTGGCTGTTCTAGAACTCACTCTGTAGACCAGGCTGGCCTCACAGATAGATCACAGATCACATAGATCTGCCTGCCTCTGCTTCCCGAGTGCTACCCAGCTCAGTAAATATTTTTTGAAGTATTTATTTGATATTAAGTGTATGGCGTGTGGCTTGGGTGTATGTATGTGTGCCATGTGCATGCAGCAGCCTGCAGAAGTCAGGAGAGGCATGGGATCCCTGGAAACTGGAGCTAGGGCAGTTGTGAGCTACCGATGTCAGTGCTGGGAACCAAGCTTGGGTCCTCTGCAAGTGCTCTTAACCAATGACCCATCTCTCCAACCCTCATCCCTGCCAATAAATATTAAACTAATGAATCTTTACCTCCCTGCTGAGTCCTGTTCTTCTTCATTTATACACAGATATCTTAAAGTCCAGAGAAATTGGTGACTTGCCCAAGACTAGACAGAAAAACAGCTTGTTTCTACACAGGGGCTTCCATGTCTTCTAGTTCATCTGAAAGATGGAGGTGTAATTCATGGCTCTACCTTCCCCAGAGTTTCTCACTCACTGAACCCATATCTAAAAGGAGGGCTGAGGGCAGTGCTCAGCAAAGTATATGGTTCCTAAGAGGCTCTTAGAGCTTTCTTGTGCTGGACCTGAAGGAAGCAGGTACAGCCTCTACAAATTCCACCAGTGAGTTCACGGACGCCAGAGTTTGTGTGCTGCAGAAATGCCTCATGATCAACCTCATCACTGGTGCCAAGAACCCTGCATCCATCCAGATGAATGAGGCAGGTTCAATGCCCAGTTTAAAACCCACACCACCTGTGGGGCCATTTGCAGGATGGGTGAGTCAGATAATTCTGTTCTCCGATTGGCTAAGGTTGATGGCATTGTCTCAAAAGAACTTTTGGCCAGAGAAAATCAGAGAATATTTATCATAAATAAACAGTATGAACTCCCTGCCACATACAAGAGGCTCGGGGAGCCTCAAATCCCCCCATTATCCTCCCCCTACTCCCCACAAAGGGACCAGGCCCACCTTGACCTGGGCGTAGAAACTGCCCAGGCTGCAGCAGACGCGGCACTCCAGCATGGTGTCGTCATTGTTGTGGGCATAGCGCAGGGCCTTCTCAAAGCTCTCTAGGGCCTTCTGGAAGAGGCTGAGGCCCAGGAAAGCATTGCCCATGCTCAGGCTGACCTGACCCCCAAGCTGGGCACCAGCCCTGGTGCCAGGCAGGCCGAGGCAGGTCTTGCAGTAGGAGATGGTTTTGTGGAACTCACATAGCTTCTCATTGCTGCGCGCCAGGTTGAGGTAGCTTTCGAGCAGGAAGTCAGCATCCTCCAGCTCCCGAGCGGTATCAATCTGGACCACAGCAAACTGACCCCAGGGTAACAGGAAGACAGCACTCAGCCAAGGCTCACCCTGCACCTCCAGGCTGCCACAGCCAGCCCGAGAGAACGGCAGACCACCAAAGCTCAGACTCAAGTGTTCCCACTACCTGAGATCCATCCTCCCAGGCTCCACTCATAGCCTAGAAGCTTTAACCAAAGCTCAGGGTAGACACTACACTTTCACTCCCAGCCTCAGATCTGGAGTCTACCCCTGACCAGCCTGACTCTCAAATTTGGAGCCTGTTCCTCCAGGCAGCAAGCAGCAAACTAAAATCCAGGCTTGGAGTTCTGGGCTTAAGATCCCTGGACTCCGGCTCCTGATGCCTGTGAACCCCAATCTCTTTGACGCTGAAGTTGAAGGCCACAGGCCTGACTCTGAAGATAGCCAGCCAACTAAGACTCAGGACCTTCCATGCATATTCAAAACTTCAGACCAGATACTAGCCTGCGAGACACAGAGGGTTCTCAGGAAGATATAAGGGCTTCTAGGAGTTGGAAGCCACCCAGCCCAGATTCCAACCCTCTCACTGCGCCTGCGCCCTCCCCTAGCACCCTGGAAGGGTAATGTGTATGTACCTTTAGCATCTCTTTGTAGCGGCCCATCTCCGAGTGAGCTGTTACCAAGCAGCCTAGCACCCGGAAGCGGCCCACGAGGTCAGAGCCCTTCTCCAGCACCTTCATCCACACTTGCAGTGCCTTCTCTGTCTGGTTGGACTGGTACAGCTGCAGTCCTTTTTCGATCTGTTGCTTTGTCTGGTCCTGCCCCATCCTCCCACAGCCTGGCCACTCGGAAAGACCGTGGCTGGCTAGGTGTCCTTAGACCCTCATGGTGTTGGACCCACAGCGCGGGCCTGATCTCTGGGGGGAGGGGGGGGGGAAGCAACAGCAGGCAAAAGCTAAGCAGGGCCTGGATGGACAACGGGCGCCACCCTGGGAACAAGGCTGGTTCAGCCCCTGTCTGCAGCTGTCCCTGCCAGTTGGGGCCACGTGGCTTCTGAGGAATTTCAGCAGCAAGGTCACGAGGGTTTCTGCGGCACCCACTCAAAGCTGAAAGGTGGCTGTCCCAGGGATACATGGATACGGACATTGCGCCTCCTGAGAACCTACTTGGTGCCCCTTTGACACTTCTGACACTGGCCTTGATGCCCCTCGCAGGTTAAGCTCTTCAGAAGTCTTGCCAAAGGCTGTCTACCAAGATGCCAGCAAGCCTTAGGCCAGAGGTTCTGAAGGCAGGAAAGCAGCAGGCAGAACACTGGGCATACGGGCTTCAGGGAGGGGAGGAGAGTGTCCAGCCTGCTGCTTCTCCTTGCTTCTTTTTCTTCTTTTCTGTTTTCTTCTCTCTCTTTGTCTCTCTCTGTGTGTCTCTCCCTCTGTCTCTCTGTCTCTGTCTGTCTCTCTCTGTGTCTCTTTCCCTGCCCCCCTCTCTACCCCCCCCCCTTTCTCTCTGAGACAAGATTTCTCTGTGTACCCTGGCTGTCCTGGAACTTGTTTTGTAGGCCAGGGTAGCCTCAAACTCAGATATCTGCCTGACTCTGCCTCCCAAGAGTTGGGACCAAAGGAGTGAGCCACCATATCTGACTAATGGAACATTCCACTCCATCCCCCCAAGGCAGGGTTTCTCTGCATAGCCTTGGCTATTCTGGATCTCACTTTACACCAGGATAGCCTCAAACTCAGAGATCTACCTGTTTCAGCCTCCTGAGTGCTGGGATTAAAGGCGTGTGCCCTCACAGCCCAGCTTCACCTCTTTTCTTCCCAGTTCCTCCCCCATTTTATTTTTGCAATTTACCCATCACATAGACACTTACCTGGGAACATGTCCCCATTATTGCTAACACCTCACCTTAGCCAGTTGGTGGGAGGCCTGGTTTCCTCCTAATGTCCTTAATCAAGTCATGTAGCTCTCTGAGCCTGCTTCCCCCTCTACAAGGCGAGGATAGTTAAACTCTCACATTGGTGTGGTGGCTCTCACGAATCACAGCCCAGCACGGCAATGGGCACCAGCCTGGCCCTGCTTGCTGTATTTCTGTATTAGCTGCGTGAGCATAGAGAGTTTGGGTACATTGCTGGCCCTGAAGAAGAAAAGCTAACAGCACCTAGTTCATAGGATTGCCACAGAACTAGAGAACGTGCTGATTAACAAGGACTTAGAACAGCATCTAGTGTAACAGAAACACAGTGTTAGTGAGAAGAGATGATACTACCCCTTGACAAAATGATGATTAGAGACCACAATTTGGTCCTTGAAGATTCAAAAAGTGTCCCAATCCCAGGGGCTGGTGAGATGGTGTAATTGTATTTGCTGCCAAACACAACAACCTGATTCTGCCCGGCAGCCAGCCCCAGCATGGGTGTTTCTTCTTTCTTGTTGTTCTTCTTTCTTGTTGTTCTTCTTTCTTGTTTCTTCTTGAGGCAGTGGAGGGGGAAAGAGCATAGTCGGGGGATGGGGGGGGAACTTCGCCTTATGATTTTTGGGGTAAGACTTTGTCTTACTACCATATATATAGGGTTTCTGTATAATAAAAAGTTTACTTCTAGCCTGGCAATGGTGTCACACGCCTTTAATCCCAGCACTTGGGAGGCAGAGACAGGCAGATTTCTGAGTTCAAGGCCAGCCTGGACTCCAGAGTGAGTTTTCAGGACAGCCAGGGCTATACAAAGAAACCTTGTCTCAAAAAACCAAAAAGCCAAAAAAACAAAACAAAAAAAACCCAGTCAATATTTTATCTTCTGTCCTAACACCTATAATTAATATTTAGTCCCCCTCTTATGACCTTTGGTTAATTGTTTTACAACCTCTTGGAATGTGTTCTGAGTAGGAGAAAGTCTGGTTACCATCGGTACTGGCTGGTTTTGTGTGTCAACTTGACACAGGCTGGAGTTATCACAGAGAACGGAGTTTCAGTTAGGGAAGTGCCTCCATGAGATCCAGCTGTGGGGCATTTTCTCAATTGCCCCTTGTGTGTGGTGCCATCCCTGGGCTGGAGGTCTTGGGTTCTATAAGAGAGCATGCTGAGCAAGCCAGGGGAAGCAAGCCAGCAAGGAACATCTCTCCATGGCCTCTGCGTCAGTTCCTGCTTCCTGACCTGCTTGAGTTCCAGTCCTGACTTCCTCTGGTGATCAACAGCAAGATGGAAGTAAGCCAAATAAACCCTTTCCTCCCCAACTTGCTTCATGGTCATGATGTTTGTACAGGAATAGAAACCCTGACTAAGACACTATCTAAGAGCAATTAACTGCTGACACTCGTGAGACTGGCAGAGTTCTCATTGCAGTTTTGACTATCAGAAAAGGACCTAATAGCAGTTCCACTATAAATGAGCTTAATAATCCCAGATATAATTTTTAAGAATTCTTATAGGATCAGCATAATGTCTTAAGTCATCTATTTATCTACATAGCATCACTACAAGACAGTACAGGGGTTGGGGATTTCGCTCAGTGGTAGAGCGCTTGACTAGCAAGCGCAAGGCCCTGGGTTCGGTCCTCAGCTCTGGAAAAAAAAAAAAAGACAAAATACAAGACAGTACAACTTCGTGGATCTGCGGAGATCTGCTCCAAAGGGGTGTGCTATTACTTAGTGATTATTATATATGTATACTAATAAGAGGAAAAACATATTAATAGCAGGAATCTTTCCTAAAATTAGTCCCTTACAGCCTTGCTTAATAAGGGCTCACCTGTCACAGATTATATAATAATCCGAAGCAGGCCATTTCAGGATGATCACCTGCTAGTTCTTAGCTTGTCCTATTATGGCTCCTGACAGAGTTCCATCCCTGGGATCCACGTGATAGGACGAACAGACTCCCCACAAGTTGTCCTCCAACTCCCATATGAGTGTGCGCATTACACATTAAGGACACATTAAGGCACACATTAAGGACAATTCCCCAATTCCAATTCCAGCTCTGGTTTGACAGCATCCCTAAGAGTGAACTCTAATACCAAACACTGCAGCATATGGACACAGTTGTGCCTGGATTGCCACTATTTTCAGAAGTGTATACTCTCGAGCAATTCCTGTCAAACCTCCCCGATTATAGCTATAATGTCTCTCCCATCCTAGATCCCTATCGTGAAGGCCTAACCCCTTCCTCACAATGCAGCTGAGTGTGGAAACAGTCTTTAAGGAGCTAGTTAAGGTGGGCTATAATCTAGCTCCAGGAGACATGACACCTTCACACAGACATACATGCAGGCAAAACACCAATGCACATAGAATGAAAAAAATCATTTTTTAAAAGTTTTTTTTTTTTTTTTTTTAAGGGCTGGAGAGATGGGTCAGTGGCTAAGAGCACCAACTGCTCTTCCAGAGGTCCTGAGTTCAATTCCCAGCAACCACATGGTGGCTCTTAACCATCTGCAATGAGATCCAATGCCCTCTTCTGGTGTATCAGAAGATAGCAACAGCATACATACATAAAATAAATAAATCTTTTTTAAAAAAAGTTAGTCTTTTTGAAAAAAAAAAGTTGTTTTAAAAAAAGATCTAATGAAGGCAAAGCGAGGTAGGTAATACAGGCTGTGTGATTTTTTTCTGGGGAAATATAAAGTGTCTTTTTACCAGGTAGACTTGGGTGGACCTGGGTTTTTTTTTGTTTTTTGTTTGTTTTTTTCAGATTTATTTATTTATTTATTTATTTTGGTTTTTCGAGACAGGGTTTCTCTGTATATCCCTGACTGTCCTGGAACTCACCACCCAGCAGATGGACCTGTTTTTTAAAAAGTATATTTAGCTGGGTGTGGTGGTATATACACTTTCAAGGCCAGCACTTCAGAGCCAGGCCTACATAGCAAGTAGACTAGCCTGGTCTACATAGAAAGCTCCAACTCATCCAAAGCTACAAAGTGAAACCCTAGCTCAAAAACAAGTGTGTTGCCAGGCAGTGGTGGTGCATGCTTTAATCCCAGCCCTTGGGACACAGAGGCAGGTGGATTTCTGAGTTCAAGGCAAGCCTGGTCTACAGAGTGAGTTCCAGGACAGCCAGGGCTACACAGAGAAACCTTGTCTCAAAAAAAAAAAAAAAAAAAAAAAAAAAAAAAAAAAAAAAAAAAAAAAAAAAAAAAAAAAAAAAAAAAAAAAAAAAAAAGAAAGAAAAGAAAAAGAAAAAGAAAAGAAAAAGAAGGACTGGCGAGATTGCTCAGCGAGTAAGAGCATTGACTGGTCTTCCAAAGGTCCTGAGTTCGGATCCCAGCAACCACATGGTGGCTCACAACCACCCGTAATGAGATCGGACGCCCTCTTCTGGTATGTCTGAAGACAGCTACAGTGAATTACTCCAGAGCAAGCTGGGGCTGGAGCGAGCAGGCTGGAGCGAGCGGGGCCAGCAGAGGTCCTGAGTTCATTCCCAGCAGCCATACACATGATAGCTCATGGCCATCTGTACAGCTACAGTGTACTCATACCCATAAAATAAATAAAATAAATCTTAAGAAAAGAAAAAGAAAACGTGTATTGGGCAGTTGGTGAGATGGCTCAGTGGTTAAGATCAGTGGCTGCTCTTCCAGAGGTCCCAAGTTAAATTCCCAGCAACCACATAGTGGCTCCCTATCTATAAGGGGATCTGATGCCCTCTTCTGGCTTGTGGATGTATATACAGCAGAGCATTCACATTCAATGAATTTTTTAAAAAAATATTTTATTTTATTATTTTATTTATGAGTACACTGTAGCTGTCTTCAGACACACCAGAAGAGGGCGTCAGATCTCATTATGGATGGTTGTGAGCCACCATGTGGTTGCTGGGATTTGAACTCAGGACCTCTGGAAGAGCGGTCAATGCTGTTAACCACTGAGCCACCTCTCCAGCCCTCAATGAATTTTAAAAATTAAAAAAAAAAAATAAAGCGTGCATGTGCATGTGTGTGCAGGAGCCCACAGAGGTCAGAAGAGCACATGAGATCTCCAGGCACTGGAGTTACAGACAGTTGTGAGCAGGGGATTGAACTGGGGTCCTCTGGAAGAGCAGCCAGGCTCTTAAACACTGATCCATCTGTCCAGGCCCTGGAATTATTTCTTTGGTGCCCACCCAAGTTTACCCTGTTTAACCAGAGTTCCCTGGAGCACAGGTGATTTAAGCAGTTCTATCATAATGCCCACTTGGTATAGGGATGACTCCCAGAAGAATCACTGGACTCTTTGCTCAGCTTGCAGGCATTCCCACTGAAGGGTCTCCCTCCCCCACCACCGATTGTAAGATGACTTTGAGTCACCAATGGGACACCTAGAGTTGAAACTTTTGGTTTTCTAAGGTCCTTGAGCAGTCCTCACAAGAATAGATCCTGGTTGTGTTTTTTTTTTTGAGGAGACAATTATCTTGGAATCCTACATGGGACACCAGTAACTGACCAAAGAAGGGATCTCACCTGTCTAGCTTGAGTGAACCAATGACTTCATTACAGTTACTTGCCGGTGCAGGGTGACCAACGGCAGCTCTGTCACTGGAAAGCTCACCCGTCTATCCTGGAGCCTCCTCCACAGCTTACAGCCTGATCCACTGATTCTCCCTCCTCCCAGCACCCACTCATAGGTTACGTAACCTTACAGTTTCCTTGGCTTCCCGAGTCCTGATTCTCTCCTCCTATCCCCTCCTAGACAACATTTCAATTTGGAGGAAATAGCTTCATAATACTGGAATGGGCCTTAACATCTCTTATGGGTAAGAGATTTAGATACAGGCACTTAGACTTAGAGACTTAGATTCAGGAAAACAATGTGAATCCCAGTGTGTGGGCACACCTGGAGATCAACTCAAGGTCATCTTCAGGTACAAGGAATTAAGGCCAACATAGACTACAAAGGGCTATCTCAAAAGACAAAACAAAACAAATGACCTTGAGAGACCTATTCTTTTTTTTTTTTTTTCTGGTTTTTTGAGACACGGTTTCTCTGTGTAACCCTGGTTGTCCTGGAACTCACTCTGTAGACCAAGCTGGCCTCGAACTCAGAATTCTGTCTGTCTCTGCCTCCCAAGTGCTGGGATTAAAGGCGTGCGCCACCAGTGCCTGGCATTTATTTATTTCTTTATTTATTTATTTGATGTATGTGTGCTCTGCTGCATATACACCTGCAGGCCAGAAGAGGGCATCAAATCCCCTTATAGACAGGTGGTTGTGAGCTATCATTGGTTGCTAGGAATTGAACTCAGCACCTCTAGAAGAGCAGGTAGTTAGTGCTCTTAACCACTAAGGCATCTCACCAGCCCCTAATGTTAAACTCTTATGAAGAACATTTTGATGAAACAGCAAACCGAGCAAGAAAAATACAATGTACTGTTCAAGGACTAAAGGGGCACTGGAAGTGGAATGGAGCTAAATCTTATGTTCAAGGAGATAAACAGATTAAAGATATTCAATGGAATTAAGGGAGTGGTGACCTCAGAGCAAGATCTCAGCTAGCTAAGCTTCCATCTTGTGAATAGGAATTAAAGAAAAGTTTAGGTCCAGGCAAGGTGGTGCACACTTTTAATCTTAGCACTTGAGAGGAAGAGGAAGGCAGATTTCTAAGATCAAGGCCATCCTGGTCTACAGAGCAAATTTCAGGACAGCCAAGCATAGGCAGTTAAAAAAAAATCAGAAACAGAAAGTTGGTTATGTTACAGAACAAGGGGGCCATGTTCCAACCCCAGTAAGTAGAACTTGGCAGTCTAGTCACAAGGTTCTGGCTTTAGAATCAATGATAGAATGTGTCAGGGATGTCTCTGAATGGAGGACCAAAGACGCCATTGTGTGAAAGGGGTTATAAAATCTCCCTCTGTGTTAAACGAAAGCCATTGAAGCCAGGCATATGACAGGGGTGCATGGAGGTCCAGAAGCACCATTATGTGAAGCCATGAAGGTGAAGCCTGGATTGTCTTGGAGACCCAAGAGGTTCGAGATACCATGCAGACCTGCCAAAGGAAAGCTGCTAACAGGAAGTGGAACCAGCTCAAAAGAAGTGTGTTGTGGTCGGCAAAGCTGAAAGGAGTTGGAGATTTTGATATCAGATATGGAAATGTGGAGTTTGGAATTTGCCCAGCTGGGTTTTGGTCATTTCAATCCTCACTGAATTTAGGTTCTTCCCTCCATTTTGGATCGGTAGTGTATAGTTTGTGTCATGACATGTCGGCAGTATGTGATCTGCTCTTTGATTTTATAGGGGATTAATTTCATAAGACATGTTGAACCTTTAAACATTGAGACTGTGATTGACTATGGGACTTTTGAAGTTGATCTAAATGCATTCTGCATTACATTATGACTACAAGCCTATGGGGGCAGGGAGTAGAACATGATGGTTTGAATAGGTATGGCCCCATGTACTGGCTGGTTTTGTGTGTCAACTTGACACAAGCTGGGGTAATCACAGAGAAGGGAGCCTCTCTTGAGGAAATGTCTCCATGAGATCCAGCTGTAAGGCATTTTCTCAATTAGTGATCAAGAGTAGGGGATCGAAGCCCATTGTGGGTAGTACCATTCCTGGGCTGGTAGTCCTGGGTTCTGTAAGAAAGCTGAGCAAGCCAGGGGAAGCAATCCAGGAAGCAGCACCCCTCCATGGCCTATGCATCAGCTCCTGCCTCCAAGTTCCTGCCCTGTGTGAGTTCCTGTCCTGACTTCCTTTGGTGACGAACAGCAATGTGGAAGTTTAAGCTGAATAAACCCTTTCCTCCCCAACCTGCTTCTTGGGTCATGTTTGTGCAGGAATAGAAACCCTGACTAAGACAGCCCACATAGAATTATGTGTTTGAATGCTTGGCTTAGAGGAAATGGCATTTTTAGGTGTAGCTTTGTTGGAGGAAGATTGCCATTGAGGAGGTGGGCTTTGAGGTCTCAATGCTCAAGTCTGGCTAGTGAGAGATAGTCTCCTCCCTCCTGCCTTCCGATCAAGATGTAGAACTCTTGGCTCCTCCAGCACCATGTCTGCCTGCATGCTGCCATGACGATAATGGACTAAACCTCTATTAAGCCAGCCCCAATTAAATGTTTTCTTTAATAAGAGTTTGCTTGGTCATGGTGCCTCTTCACAGCACTGGAAACCCTAACTAAGAGCTTCTACCTTCCCACATTCCTAGGTGCTGGGAGGACTGGAGCTGCTGTGTGGTACGTGATCCCCCCCTTTTCTGAGACAGTGTCTCATGTAGCCCAGAATGGTCTCAAACTTGCCTTAGAGCCAAGGATGTCCTTGTACTTCTGACCCTCTGGCCTCTACAACCCAGAGTGCCATCAAATCCAGTTTTTCCAATGCTGGGAATCAAATTTAGGGTCTGATGCTTGCTGGTCTAGTACGTCACAAACTGGGCCACATCCCTGGCCCATTTTCTTGAGACCAGAGTTTCTCTATGCAGCCCAGGGTAGTTTTGAATAAAGTGATTCTCCTGCCTTGGCCTATGTTGTGGAATTATGAAGGTGTTCTTTTTTTTTTTTTACCCCTATTTTTCAAAATGTTTAATTACTACATTCATTGTATGCACGTATACTTGGGGTCCTTAGAGCTCAAAAGAGGGCCACTCAGGTGCCTTGCAACTAGAGTTCCAGGTGGTTGTGAACCACCATGTAGGTGCTAGGAATAGATCTGGGTCTCTGCAAGAGTAAAGCCTGCTGTTAACCATTAAGCTATCTCTCCAGACCCCAGAGAAGCACCCATCGAGAACAGTCCAACAACTGACTGTATGCAAATGTTCTATGTGGGCTGTGGTGGTTTAAATGAGAATGGGCCCCCACAGGTTCACATACTTGAATGCTTGGTCCCTAGTTGGTGGCAGGACTTTAGAAGGATTAGCAGAGGCCTTGCTGGAGAACGGTGTTCCTGGAGGTAGGCTTACAAGTTTCAAAAGCTCACATCAGGCCCAGTCTCTTGCTCTAGGCCTTCAACCTGCAGGTAAGATGTAAGCTCTCAGCTACTACTCTAGTACCATGCCTGCCTGCCTGCTGCCACCCTTCCCACCATAATGGTCATAGACTCACTAAGTACACTCCCAATTAATGCAAGGTTTCATAAGCTGCCTTGGACATGCTCTTCACAACAACAGAACAGCAACCAAGACACTGGCATCATGTCAAATGTAGTTCTTGAATATTTGAAATGTTAGGGTAGAATGACCGAAGAACCAGTTTTATTTGAAAAAATATTTTATTTGGGGAGGAGAAGATGGCTTAGAAGTTAAAAGAACTTGTTTAAGCAGAGGACATAGGTTCAGTTCAGTTCACACTTGGCAGCTCACCAACGCCAGTTCCAGGGGCTTCAACTCCTGAGCTTCAAAAGCACCAGGCACATATACCAGCACACATACATATATGCAGGCAAAATATTCATGCATATAAGAAAATACATTAAGTCTTCCTTTTTTGATTTCTGAGTTCGAGGCCAGCCTGGTCTACAGAGTGAGCTCCAGGACAGCCAGAGCTACACAGAGAAACCCTGTCTCGAAAAACAAAACAAACAAAAAGTCTTCCCCTTTTTGTTTTTGAGGCAGGGATTCTCAGTATAATCCTGGTCATCCTGGAACTTGCTTGGTAGACCGGCTATCTTTGAACTCAGAGATTATGCCTGTCTCTGCCTGCAGAGTGCTGGGATTAAAGGCACCAACCACCACTACCCAGCAAATTTTAATTAAAAAAAAAAAAATTACAGAAGCTAATGGGGAAACTGTTTGGAATGATGTAGGTCTAGAGCAATGGTTCTCAATCTGTAGGTCAGGATACCTTAGGGAGTCATCCTGCATATCAGATATTTACATCAAGATTCATAATAGTACCAATACTGCAGTTAGGAGGAAGCAATAAAATTTTATAGTTGGGGGTCATCCGAGCATGAGAAACTGTGCCACAGCATTAGGAAGGTTGAGAACCACTACTCTACAGAGTTTCAGGATGAGGCAAGTCACATTGGGGGAAGGGAAGAAGGTGGGGTGGGAAGGGCTAGACAGGTAGGGTGGTTTTGAAACAATATAGAAAACAAGCTCAAAGGGCTGGGAAGGCCCCAGACAGCTGGTAGGATATTTATTCATTGAGTAGATTTAGAAGAGAAAGGAGAAGCCACCTCACGATGCAGGCTAACTAAAAGCCTGTGATTACATTTAGTCAAAACATCCAGAACACACAAAACTACTGAAAGTAGATTTGTCTAGCCAGGTGGCACATGTCTCTAATCCTAGTCTTTGGGAGGCAGAGACAGGTGAATCTCTGAGTTCCAGGCCAGCCTGGTCTACAGATCTGAGCACCAAGACAGCCAGGGCTACACAGAAAAACCCTGTTGTGCTGGTTGGATTAGGTTTGGCCCCCATAGCTTCATGTGTATGAATGCTTGGCCATAGGGAGGTGCGGCCTTGCTAGAGGAAGTATATCACTGTGTAGGTGGGCTTTGAAGCCTCCTTGGCATAGGCTCTGCCCAGTATGAAATTCCAGACTCCTCCTGGCTTCCTTCCAATTAAGATGTAGAACTTTTGGCTCCTCCAGCACTAAGTATGCTGTATGATGCCATCCTTCCCACTATAATGATAACAGACTGAACCTCTGTAAGCCAGTCCAAATTAAATGTTTGCCTTTAAGAGCTTGGTCATGGTGTCTCTTTCAAGCAATAAAACCCCAACTAAGACACCTGTCTTGAAACACACACACAAAGTAGCTTAGTCAACAAAGGCTAGGAAAATAAATGTTCATGAATATGGCCTCTGGAGTGATGAAAACCTTCCCAACTTAGGATGTATAATAGCTGCACCACTCCCTGTGGGGTACAGGGATGGGCTCCCAACTTTTAAAATCTTCCAGCTCAACAGACACTATAGTACAAGCCTTTAAACCTACCACTTGGGAAACAGAAGGTGGATCTCTAATACAAGGGCAGCCTGGTCTGCATAAGGAGTTCCAGATCAGCAAGAGCTGTATTAAGACTGTCTCAAAAAAACAAGCAAACAAGCCCCAAACCCCCAACTTGTCAAAGGGGATAGCTGGGACAGGAAATGAGCCTTTCCCAGGAGGCAGTCCAGTTTCTCAGGCCAAGATAACTTTTCTCCAGAAAAACAAAAGCCCTCCCTATGACCGGGGCTTCCCCTGCAGAGACAAAGGCTACACATGCAAACTAATTTAAATGCCAGATGGTAGGAGATGGGGAAGGTTCCAGAAGAGGGAAGAATCAGTGCTTGAAAGTCACAAAGTCTCCACCTCTCCCAGAAGGACGTGCTATGACATCAGTGTGACATTCCCAGAGGTAAAAGGAAAATCTGGTTTTCCATCCTGGTGGCTTTTTTCTCTATCAGAGAACAGGCTACTTAGATGAACGTAGCATGTGATAGGACCCCTGTGTGCTGACCAAGAAAGTTACTGCAGACAGACAACACACAGGCAACCACTGATGGTGGGCCATCAAAGAAGCGTTTCACAAGGGAATGCAAACTGGTTTTAAAATACCATCTGCATTACAGAGACAAAGTTAGACTTTAAACATTATAAAATGCAAGTCTGAAGTCAGCCTGGTTTACAGAATAAGTTCCAGGACAGTCAGGACTATGTAGAAATCCCGGCTCAAAAACCAAAACAAAAATTTAGAACCTGGCTACAGCTCAGTTGGTAGTGTTCTTTTAGTGGCTATGAAGGCCTGGGTCCAGCCTCCAGCACGACATGAACTAGGGAGTTCAAGCACAGCGTCGTGCTTGGGAGGTAAAGGAGGATCAGATGCCCAAGGCATCTTCACCTACAGTTTGAGGCCAACCTGAGTTACATGAGACCTCTACCTCAAAAAAATTAAAACAAGCTGGGCAAGGTGGCACATGCCTTTAATCCCCCAGTACTTGGGTGGCAGGTGGATCTCTGTGACTTTAAGGCCAGCCAGGTCTATACAGTGAATTCCAGGAAAGTCAAGACTAAAGAGACCCTTTCTCAAAAACAAACAAGCCGGGCAGTGGTAGCCCACACCTTTAATCCCAGCACTTGGGAGGCAGAGGCAGGTGGATTTCTGAGTTCGAGGCCAGCATGGTCTACAGAGTGAGTTCCAGGACCATCAGAACCAAACAGGACTTCTGCATGCTAGCTAGGCATATCTGAACTACATACCCCGTGTCTTACATGTGTATGGACAACAGAGGATGGTATCAAGCATCTTCCATAACTACTTTTTACCTTCTTTTTAAGTGTATTGTTATTTTGTCTAAATGGACATCTGTGTACCGTGCATGTGCCTAATGCCCATGAAGGCTAGAAGGTGTCGATCTCCTGGCATGGAAGTTATAGCTGGTTATAACCAACCTTGTGGGTGGGTGCTGTTAATCAAACTCCAGTCTTTTAGCCAGTGCTCTTATCATAGAGCCACCCCTATCTCCAGCCCCATCACTATTTTCTCAGATAGGGTCTTTGAACCCAGAGAGAATAAACATGGCTAGGCTGCTTATTTTTGCTATTTACTTATTTTATGTATATGAGTACACTGTAGTTGGACAGATGGTTATGAGCCACCATGTGGTTGCTGGGATTTGAACTCAGGACCTTCGGAAGAACAGTCAGTGCTCTTAACCGCCGAGCCATCTCTGCAGCCCCATGCCTGGCTTCTTTAAGTGGGTTCTTGGAGTGCTAAGCTCAAGTCTGCATGTTTGCATGGCAAGCAAGATTTATTTTATGTATATGAATACACTGTCACTGACTTCAAACACACTGAAAGAGGGCATCAGATCCCATTATAGATGGTTGTGAGCCACCATGTGGTTGCTGGGACTTGAACTTAGGACCTCTGGGAGAGCAGCCTGTGCTCTTTACTGCTGAGCCATCTCTCTAGTCTCCTACCCTGCTTCTTGAGAAGATTTAATTATGTCTGTGTCACTGCATGTGGCTATGTATACACTTAGTGTAGATGCCCAGAGACCAGAAGATCTCCAGCACTTGGAGTTACAAGATGTAAGCAGTCCAGTCTGGGTCCTGGGAGCCAAACTTAGGGGTCCTCTGCAAGAACAATCCATAGAACCAACCAAACTCAGAGCTAGGCTCTGCAGGAACACTCCATGCTCTTAACCACAGAACCAACTGGCTTTCCAGCCTTCTTCTTCTTCTTCTTTTTTTTTTTTTTTTTTTTGAGTCAGGGTCTAAGTAACCTTGGCTGGCCAGGAGTCCACAATGAAGAGCAGGCTGGCCTCCAAGTCAGAGATCCACTTGCCTTCACTGCTAAGATTAAAGGCATACACTGCCATGCATTCGAGTCAAAAGAATCAAATGTGAGCCAGACATGGTTCACATGCCCATAGTCCCAGGGTTTAGGAAGCAGAGGCAGGAAGATCAAGCTAGTTTGAGGCTAGCCTGGACTACTTAGGACTCTGTCACAAAACAAAAAACAAACAAAAAAACAAAGGGGGGTGGAGGGAGAGAAAGGTGGCATTGTCAACAGGAAACCATTAAGATAACTAACTTCTGGGAAGAATACACACAAGGCTCTGACCACACCATTTCTTCAAAGTATGAAATTCAGAACCCAGGGAGTATGCTCAATAGACACTTTACATTATTAGGGCATTTATTTTTCTCAGACAAGCATGTCTCAAAAAACCAAATCAAATCAAACCCCCCAAAACCCCAAATTAAAAAAGCCATCTAAGTGCAATGGTGGCACAAACACTGACTGTAGATGCCACTGTATAAGGACAGTTAAGACAGCACATTTTATATGAATATACAAAAATAAAAACATTAAGGGCAGATGTGATGGCTTACTCCTTAAACCCAGGCACTTCGAGTTAGAAGTCAACCTGATCTACATAATGAGTCCTATGCCTACTAGGGCTATGTAGTGAGAGACTCTGTCTCAAAAATAAACATTAAACAAGAACTGGATAGCAGAATTATAGAGAAATACCCAGAGGAGCTTTGGCTCCCACCGGCGGCACCTCTGGGTGTTAGGTGGATGGTATGAGAGCCTCGGCCCCACTGAGTTTCTCCTCACTGGAGCCTGGGGTCACTGCAACTGTCTATGAAAAGTTGGTTAAGCAACACACTAGTGTTTGCTTTTGAGACATTTGCCTCTGGTGGTTAAGAGAAAAGGGACTGGGAGTTGGGCAGCTCAATCTAATTCTGAGTGCCACCATATTCTAGCAGCAGCATAGCTGCTTTTCAACTGCCTTGTTTTGTATGTAGCTGGGGAGGGGGACAAGCAGTCCTGTCTAGGAATGATGTAAAGAATGTATACTGAGCCTCACATGTTGCCCACATCAATTTACTAGGGCAAATATTCCAATGGACATTAGCTACAGTGAATACCTGCAGATTCCTATAAAGTTCTGCTTGTATTTCTGCAGTGTTGGGGATCAAACTCAGGGCCTCATATACCCTAAGCAAGCATCCTACCATTGAGCTAAATCCTCTGCCCCAGACTTCTGATTTTAAACCAGGCATGGAAGTGCATGATAGTCATTTCAGCATCAGGGAGGCTGAGGCAGGAAGGCTCCTGACTGTAGTAAGGTTAGCTGGAATTACAGTACAGGATTCTGTTTTGAGGAGAGCCGGGGGTTGGGGGGGGGGTTTGGGGGGGGTAGAGTGGAGGAGAGTGTAAGAGCAGAAATGGAAACCTGAAAAACAGTAATTAAAGGCAAGTGTGGTTGTGGTTGACACGATTGCCACATTCTTCATGTTAGGATCAAACGGACAGTGTCTAGGAAATGCCAGGTACAGGAGAGGCTTCTCCCTGCCTGCTTTCTCAGAGCCTAGCACATGCGGGTGTTCTACTAGGCGTTAGAAGGCAGGCTGTGTATCAATAAACACTGGCCACCAGACCCACCCCAACTAGAGGGGTACCACCCACAACTCAGCTGTAGCTTCTAGTGAGGTTTCAGTTCTATGAAGACTGGACTACCCAGTTCCTGGGAGTCTTCATGGAGGTGACAGCTGTAGTGAAGGACTGGACAAAGATAGGTCTGTTGCTCTCCGTCAGAGTATTTGCCTCTTTAGACCCAGTAGCTGAACTGCAGGCTCCCAGAAGTTCAAAGGCAGCCCTAGGCAGCCAGCTTCATTAGACAATGATCTAGAATACCTGAAGAGGTAACTGAAGGCACCTTAAAGGCTTGGAGTGAAGTGTACAGGTGGCTTGCTTCTGCATTTTCCTGCATAAGTTCCCCTCCCCCCACCCCAGGCTCTCTCCCACAGCAAGTGCAGTGGGGTGTGCGGGCAGCTAGCCTCTACGTTTTCTCATAGAAGTTCTGCTTTCACCAACCCCTGCTCCCCCTTGCAGCAAACGAAGGTCTTTCTCCTTCCCTGGCCGCTCCGAAGCCACAAGTGCCAGCTGATGACAGCCTCCCTAGCCTCTGTGAAGCTGAGGCTAGCACTGTCCCTGATGTCCGGCTGGGTGTTTCCCAGGTACAGCTGGTGTCTGTCCTGGGAAAAAGGAGATTAGGGTCCCATGTTTAAATCATAGACGGGAGGTGATCAGAGGACACAGACAGTTACGGCCAGCCATAAAACTAGTTCCTGGTAGCCCCATAAAGATAATCCTTAGGTCAGGAGAATCCCCCTCTCAGGCATCTGCTCCATTGTGTTTGAATTATGACCCACCATCACCCTAAGCATTCAAAGAATCTCTGACTATACTGTATGTAAGTGCTAAGCCTTCCAGGTTCGTGGTCGCACTCCTGTGCTGTGCTGTGGGAAGGTTTGCCATCTGAGCCTTACTGGAAAATAAAAAGACTCTTAAGCACGACTGCAGAGTCTGGAGTCATGGCATAACAGGAGAGGCGGCCTTGATCTAGGATTCACATGGGCCGTCAGCAGTAATGGAAGAGGGAGAACAAAAATTAAAGCTACCAAAATGTCTCAAAGTGTTTCCATATTATGGTGACCTTGTAAAATGTAGACATATCACACAAGCAGCATTCCTTCCGGAGCTTTGTGTGGCATCATCAGGTCTGTCAACATGGAAGCGGCCCCACCCATTCCCACCAGGCACCAGCAATTAACAACTCTGAAGACAAACAGTTCTTCTCAAACAGTTTAATAGCAAATAAACAAAGGAAGGTACCACACTTGGCAGATACAAAATGACTTTTTGTCCGTGTGTCTGTGCAATTAAAACAGATTTAGGTTCCCCATTGGGACAAAAGGAAAACACACAGAAAAGGAAGGAGAGTCCTTTAAACACATACTCCCTTGCTCCAAACTTTTAACAACTTTTTTCTTTTTTAATCCACTACACAAACTGTGATTAGGTAAGAAAAGCGACAAGGGCTCTTCTTGCCCTTTAAAAAAAAAAAAACCATTAAAGCAAAATCCATAATTTTCTACAGAGTACAACACAAGTTCACACACAAAAGACATCTTTTATAAATCAAACAGGAAAAAAGGAAAGCTCAAACAAGGTCAAGAGAAAGCATTTCTACGGCTGAATCCCGACTTTGAGTTGATTGAATCCCGTTGTTGCTGCAGAACAGACTGTGCGTTTGGTCATAGTGGCAATTTTTTTTCTCTTCACATTGTGAAATCACTTTACATTGTTTTCTAGTAGAAAAGGCAAAAAACTGTACAAAACCCCTAGTGTTAAATACAACGTTTGTACCAATAAAAAACTCACACAGGTTTGTCTCCAAAATGTAAAGTTTCTTTTTTTTTTCTTTTTAAATTATTCACAAAAAGCAGCTGGAAATCAGAAAGGCAGCTGCCGCTCCAGGGTCTCAAATCCATTAAAACCACTACAGAACAATTAAAACAATCAGAGAGAAAAGGAAAAGGAAACAATGTCCAACATTTGGCATTTGGTTTTATCCACAGGTTTTCCCAGAGCTCCTCTTGAAATTGAAAGCAAACTATATTGGCAAACACAGCTTCTCAGTACACAGGAAGGGGGCCTCAGCACCTCCTGCCGACAGAGGTGCTCTGTGCAGTCAGACTGTGGGGCACACAGCAGGCTCTCTCATGCTAGGCTCTGGCCTCTTTCCATCCACCACCCCTTCCAGGACATTAAGCAGCCTACTTATAGGGGTCCCCCACTTGGCTGCCATTTCTTCCTAGTAAGGCAGCCTTAAGCATAATATATTGGGCAACCTGTAGGGGTCCCAGAGCAGAAACTGTGCTGGAGTCCCTTCATCACCAGGGAGTGGATGATGCTAGATAGTGCTTCTCCTCCCCACCTCCATCCCTTGCTGCACCTTGCCACCCTTTCCTGGACAATCTTGCTTCCACTTTCCCTCCCACCAGTGCTTAAGTCTCAGTGGGATCTGTCAAAAATCCTCCCTGCTGCTTCTGCTCTTCACAGACCCATCCCTGTCTACTCATTTCCTCTAGCCTCTTCTCCTCTATTCACATTCTTCCAAGTCCCCAAGACCCCGAGGCTGGATGGTGCTACAAGAGAAGAGGGTAAGTTTCCCTTAGGAAACCAAAGAACTGGCTGGCCTGGCACCCGGGGACAGTAGCTATCTGGCTCTTCACCCAATTTAAAAACAATTATCTTGCCCTTACCCCAACTCTACTAGCTAAGTAAGAGCAGAGCCATAGTGAAGAGCCAGTGTGGGGTGGTTGGTGCCCAGAGCTGTAAACAGTGTGAAGACTGTATAGTATTTATTGTGCTTGTCACCTAGGAAAAGCGCAGGCAGGCAGGTGTATTGCCACTCAGTGCACAGACGGCCTCCTCTGGGTAGTCAGAAGCAGTGCCGACCTCCCTCCCTCTGTCATCTATCCTTGATGTGCTAAGCATCCTGCCTACCCACAGCCACCTTTGGTTCTGCTTCTGCCTCTCTGGCCCCCTGTACTCTCTGAGCAGAGCAGCCAGCCTCCTGGATCCCCCACTGAGACCTGGAGGCCAAAAAGAGTGACAGTCTAAGTGCACAGGCAAACACTCTTAAGGGCAATAGAGGAGAAAGTTGCCACTTCAAAATAAAACAATACAATCTTGAGGAAAAAAAAAATCAACCCCATAACAATTTAAAACATCTTCTTTGAAACCCCTTTAAATCAGTCAGTTTTTGCACAAACTATAGAAAACAGAGAGGTGAAGGTGATACATACGAAGGTGTGAAGAAACAGCAGGAAACATGCACAACTTGTTTTTCTGGGCATAATCTTAGTAGGAAAGGAAAAATTCAAAACAAAAAGGCAAAAACAATACAAAACCCGAAAAAGTTGAAAGCATCACATTCTGCTGTGGAGACTGTAGGAAGAAGCATGGGTGTGAGCTGGCCGAGCCAAGGGCAGGGCACGTGGGACCCGAGGGAGGGCTTCCCTGCAGGGCTGCTTCAGGAAGAACCACAAAAGGAAAAGAAAAAGGCTAGCTGGGGTCCAACCCCTCAGCATCCAGTGAAAAGGGAATGGGGGCAGGGTGTATTTCAGACATTTTCTGCAGTTGAGAACTCAGAAAAACAAAAATTAATAACATGCGGACTCCTCAAGCCCCAAAACTATGTCAGCAAAATGTGTTCAGGAGCCTCAAAGATTTTAGTGACATCTTTTATTTCATTGTTTATTTCAAAGTTGTCTTTAAAACTAAGCACACAGAGGAACAAAGCCTGGAAGCGGACTGGCTGTGTGTTCACAAGAATACAAACACCACACGGCATGTGCTAGTAGGGCTGCTCTGAGACAGTTACAAAGAATTGGAATCACAAAATCAAGTGGTTATCTTATGAAGTTCTAGAAAAATAGATTTTTTTTTTATATTCAAATGCAAGTTTAAATATTTTCCCTTCAGCAGTCGTTCTAGCAAAACCAATTTGGCAGCACAAAAGGGAAAAAAAAAAGAAAGATAAAAGAAAAAACAAAGAAAGAAACAAACATAATAAAATACACATCAGCATCAAAGGTCAACACAAGGTCAAAGGTGAGAGTTCAAGCATCAGAGAAGCTGAAGAGACAGGGATTTGGACGATGTACTTGACGCCACATCGACATGCTTTAGGCACAACGATGAACAAACGGCAGGAATCTAGAAAAAAAAACAAACCAGAAAGAGGGAGATCCACTGAGTTACACAGAGCAATACATCCAAACAGAGAGAGAGAACAGGACACTCACTATGCAGCCCTGAAATGAGGAGGCGGGGAAGGGCAGGGTGGGGAATGACAAGAACTTTTGCACATGCTAACAATGGACACAGGGAAAAGTTCAAAAGGACATGAAGGACACCAAGAGAACATCCAACTGCCAGCGACAGAAGGGAACCTGAGGCTTGGATTTCCTGCAAAGCACCTAACGCATCAAGACAGTCTCTGGGCAAGCAGGGTCTCAGCAACAAAAGATGCTAACTAGAGTAGGAGGGAGACTACTGAGGGTAGAGGGCCAGAGTTTCTTGCTCATCCTAGGATGGCCCTTGTTCCCAGAAATCCAAGCCCTAAGGTTCCACATAAACCCTGGCCACTCTTGTGGAACCCAGGAGATAGTGGCTGGGCTGCACTGAAGGCAAATCAATGGCATGATATAATCCACAAAACAAAACTACAGCAGGAAACACACTGTAAGTGAAACCTCCACACAAAAGAAATGGACTACTTAAGACTTCAGTCTCCACTCTAAGCTGAGCCCTTTCACATCAAGACTTATAGGGGAGCAGCTTCTTCAACAAAACCATCTTTGGCCTGGGGAGAGAACTGTGCTTGAGGACAATACTACTGCTGTGCTAATGCACTGGGCGAACGGGATAACAGAAGTTCATGCTCCCCAGCTGGCTGGCTGGCTAACTGAGCCAGCCATTGGCTGACCATGGTTCTGCTGGGGCAAGTGCTCATTTTAGAAATCACAAATAGATATGAAGTTTGGGGTCTAGTCCAAAGGTGGAGTCACTCCTTTGCTTCTAATATCATTAGGAAAGTTTCAAATGGTCCTGGAGCACAGGACAAATCTGTGGATAAATGATGAAATGGGAGAGATAGAGGGAACCAGAAGAAGGGGGAAGAACGTGATGTTCTGGCCAAGGAGGAAGACAGAACAGAAGGTTAGGGAGCACAGCACTGGCAGCGCCCTAAGAAGCACAGCTTTCGCCCCTGCCAATTCACAGCATTAATGTTAGCCTTCCCCTTGGACAGGTCACCTGGGCTGCAAACGGTCACAGAAAGTCAGTAGTTTCAATCATACACAGCACCCTGTGTGTACAACAATCACATTCTGGATTCTACAAAATCCTGGCCTTTTCCAGAGATATAATTTAGGTAATAAATACTCTCCACCCCGGAGCTGTATAAAACTTCTATAAAAATAGAAACAACATTCTTGGTTCCGGCTGGTTGGGATTCAGAGCAGTGCCTGTCCAACCTAGCATTTTTTTCTTTTTTTTCCTTTTTAAGTTTTTTTTATTTTTTATTTTTATTTTTTGCATTATTTTAAAAAATCCCATCATTACCCTGGAAGCCTTTAGAACAGTTTTATCTTGAAACACAGGACACTTTTCTCCCAGTGCGCAAAATTCAAGTTTACGTGGTTCATCTTAAGAAGTGTATATGTCATGTTTAAGAGGACAACAGACTCAACTTATCACTCGATGAGAACAGCTATCCCAGCATCAATGGGATAACATACCACTAACAACTTCCTGTACAACAGCAAGATGGTCAATCCCTGTTTGTTATCCACAGGGACAGCATGACTTAAAGCAGGCTAGCCCCTTCTAATCTCTGCTGCTAGGAGTCCAAAATTTTAATTGTGAGGTTTCCAATGACCCAGGAAGCCAGGCCCTAGCTGTGGCTTATCATATGCTTATTATAGGGCTATTTCTGCTCAGATGCATATTCCCAACAGCTTTTCTTGAAGCAGAAGGAGAGGCCAGAGGCTCTGTGGGACACTGGTAAAGGCTGGAGTTAAGACCCATGAAAGGCAGCAGGGAGCTTACTGTAAGCATGATGACAAAATGAACATGGGTTAATACTGAGGTAAATGAACACTAAATCCATATGGAGCCTGTAAACTTCCTGTACTCTCTTCTGTCTTCAAGAACAGAAAATGGGGCTAGAGTGGCTAGAGAAAAGGCCTGCCAGACCTTTATGGGAACACAACTTTTGGGGTACCTTCATTAAGGAGGCAGAAATGCATTTCTGAACCTTCTTGAATACTAGGCTCTGTTCAAATATAGCAAAGTGGCTTGAAGAGACCCTGATTCAGGCACACCAAGAAGCAAGTCTCTCCTCCCTTAATCAGATGGCTTCTTGATGGCTCAACACATGAACTGTACCCTTGTTGGCCAGAGATGCTGTAAGAGCTTCTTATGTCTGCCCTCATGAGAAAACTGTGGCCGGAGAAGGAGGCAATATTCCTTGGTGTGGTGAACTGCCATAACTTTCTTCAAAAGAAACTGCTGGAAATGGGCATAGTCTAACTTTATGTTGAAAAAAACTAAAATGACCTCTTTGGCTGCTTCCCCCAAACAGCCACCAACCAGGCAGGGCAATCACTATAACATGAATGGCGGGCTGGGCTGCCTAGTCATGGGTATCTTCTCCCTACTATTTGCATATTTCAGGCTAAATGAAAAGTGCATTATTTCCTGAGACTTGCTCACCCCCTTTTAAGAAAGAAAGGCAGAAATCCAGGACAAAAATTAGAAAAATAGGTGGCATAAGTTCAGCATTTCCACAGAAAGCAGCCAGTTCTGAAGGGGTCTAGGAGCTAAGCCACCCCACCCACTCTGCCCGTACCTCATTAGACTTAGTTCTCCCTCTACCCACACAGGGAGAGAGACTTTGGGGATCAACTTTCTGTTCTGCTCAGCCCTCTCTTTCCATGGTTTGGGACATGTTCTAATTATCTTTTAAACCCATTTCCCTCTTCCTCAAGGTGGACTGGTGTTGGTCCTTCTCAACAAACTGGTTACAAACACAGCAAACTTTAAATAAAGGGAAAAAGAAACAAAACAAAACAAAACAAAAACCCTCAGGTTATGGCACCTAAACTCCAAAGTAAAACACTGGAAACCAAAGCACAAACTTGTCCTCTGTACGAAGCGACACTCCCACAGAAGGCAGTAGCTGAGTCTTCAGGGCAAGCTGTGCCTGCGAGAGTGGCAGGGATCAGGGTCCAGGGCTGTCAACACACAGCCTTAGGGCTTCGAATGATTAAGGGTGCTCCTCCCCCACTTACCAGAAGATCTTCTCACTCCAGTCTCAGAGGGGAGCACTCAGTAGGGCTTACTATCATTCTTCGAACGTTTGAGCTGCACTTTAAGCCTCTTCATCCCAATTTGAAAGCCGTTCATGGACTGGATGGCAGCTTGAGCTGAGACAGGATTGTCATAACTTACAAAACCTGTATGTCCAAGCAGAAACCTAGGTGAGGAACCTAATAAAGCAAGGAGTCTCATTCCTTGTACAAAAGGTTATCTCAATTGTTCTCAGCATGCATGAAAATTCTGTCAATGACAACCACATGAAACCACAACTAGGTTCTCAATGGTACTATATGACATTTACCAGCATTCTCTCTCCTCTTGCAAAGCCATTTCTATATACTATTTCCTCTGGACCAATACTGTGAGCAGAAATTACCACCTCTACTACAGATAAAACTAAAGCTCGGAGGTCATATGATCTGCGAAGGTCAAACTCAAATTCAGAATTTGTCAGCAGCCACTTTCTTTCTCAGTGGCCAAATGCTTAATCCCATTCTGACACCAGAAGAGAAGTAAACATACCAAAACACTTGCTCAGGTTTGTCTGCTTGTCTATGAAAACCTTGGCAGACACGACATTCCCAAAGGGCATAAACATCTGCAGTAGGTCCTGGTCTCCAAACTCCTGGGGCAGGTGATAGATGAACAGGTTGGCTCCTTCTGGACCTTCAAATATCCATTGATTGGAAGAGTATCAGTGTTAAATATGCTCATCACCAAGGGCCAATGGTCTCTCATTCCCATCTATATTAAACTAGCAAAATCTTAATAAATTTATTCTCTGAGGGAGAAAACAGGTTCTCTAAATAGAAGGCGGTAATTCTAAAATTAGATTTCTTCCCTTGCATGTAGCCATGTGTCATCGCATCAAAGGAATTCTTTACGAAACAAGTTCTACTCATGTAGCTCTGGTACCTGCCTCTGCCTACCAAGTGCTGAGATTAAAGTGTGTGTGTGTGTGTTGTCTCATTATCTGCTCTGGATGTACTGGAACTCACTATGTAGAACAGGCTCAAACTTACAAACACCCAGTGACTTCTGCATTCCAAATACCGGGATTAAAATTGTGGGCCATTCTATGCCTGCCTCGTGGAAGGATGTTAACGGCCCATGCCTTGCCAGAGAGGGTATAGAGGGATTGAAAGCAGGCAGATCTGCAAGTACATAGTAAAACCAACTGGAGACCACAAGGGAGCAAAAAAAAAGGAGGAGGAATGGGCTATATAGTCAAAACAAGTTTCAGCTTGTAATTCTACCATTCAGGAGTCTAAGAGAGGAGACTCTCAATTCAAGGTCTGCCTGGGCTACCTAGTGAGACCTGCCTCAAAAACAAAAGCAAGTAAGCAACAATAAAAAATTAGTTTTCAAAACTGTGCCCAGGCACTAAAGGATGACAAATAGACTGGTAGTGCCAGAGGCAGGAATGGAGTAGCAAATGACAATGGGATGCTAGGGAGCTTCTAATGAGCTTCTCATTATGGAGGGTGTTTCAACACTGTATAAGCTTTATACAAAATGGGCAAGTTCTGAATTTAACCATACTTAAACTACA